>NW_008589051.1:1356-15702 GCF_000691845.1 Merops nubicus
TTTAATGTAACACTGCTGGAACTCAGGGGTGGTCTCTCTGGGACTCCACCTTCCTCTCGGGTGTCTGTCAAGCCATGGCAGTTTTAATGCCTAGCAGAGGCTGTCACAGGGAAACCTGCTGACTCCGTGCACCTCTTAGTATCATGACTCCTCACAAAACCCTTGTGCTCCCTTTTCCATCCAGCACAATCTGATTTTCTGCTCTTAGACAGATGCAGCTTGCAAGTCAACGGGAAGCCTATTTCCCTGTCACTATTTACAGCTCATCCTGAGAAGCAGCCCTGTCCCCAGACACTTGGCAAAACTGTCTTTAGGATTATTTTTGTTCTTTTCCCATCAGAAAAAAACCTTTTATATCCTATCAACCTATTAGCAATTGGATATTTTACTTTACATTCAATCATGTTTCCAGAGAAAGTGCCTTTTGGACTAACATCAAATGTATTTCTTGATGAATTGCAACCCAGTAAACTACTTGGAAGCTTTTGAAATGTAAAGTCTATTAAGCCTTTCAATAATATAATGCTGTTATGTGCTGTAGGGTTTTTTTTTTCCTCCAAGGATGGCAAATATAATAGAACAATACCTGCTACTAACTGGAGCTTGTATTTGTCAATAGGTGTTTATGTTTTCAATCCTGTTTTCCATGGGATCTCAAAACCCCAATTAAGTAATGATGGAGCATTACTGTGACAAATCCTACCCATGTAGTTTCCATCAGCCACAAAAGTAGCAGAGACCACCAAGTACAGCCTGGTGGGCTTCATTTTAAACCCAGTTTACCAAATCTGCATATCTAGACCATTAGCTGACAGTTGTCTCTTTAAGCTGAGCAAATGGACCCATCTCCTGGGATCCCCTGGGCAAGGGCACTCATCCTGGAGGATAGTCCTTAATGTAGGTCAGCTCACATCTTCCAAAAAACCACCACAGCCCTGACTTAAACCCTGATGCAGATCCTGAACTAGAAATGCTTATTGAAATATTGTTTGTTCTCAGCCTTAAATATATATGGCTAAATGTTTAAGCCTAGTTTAGCTGAAGAGTGTGACCTTATACTAAGATTAAATGGCTATCAAAAAAAATTATCAAATTAAACTTTGCCTTTTTTCAGGTTCTGTTGTGAATACAACCTTAACATTAACCCTGATACAGAGAGAAACCAGACAAGGGTCTATAACCTCAGCTCTAACAATTTCTCCCTCAATGGTAATGGCAAATGCCCTTAACCTTACTTAACAAGATCTTTGCACATAGAGGGTTTTTCCCAAGCACCTCCAAAATGAACCATATCCTAACTTTGGCTTCTCCAGCATAATGAAAAAAGAAACCCCTACATATAATTTCTGAGATTTCCAGCAGAGCCTGTGGCTTTCCCAGAAGATGCTGCAACAGCAAGAGGAGGACTAAAAACTGAGCAAATATATCACATTCTCTGCAACATATTTCTGAAACTGTTTTCCTAAAACATTTATTTTTAATAGGGCAAGAACACAGAATTACATCTGAAATGTATTTTCTTATATACTGTGTTCTGAGAGGGGTTGGGAGAGGATGTGTTAAAATTTTTTCTTAAAGCACATTGAATTAAAACTATATAAACACAGAAACTGATAAACTCTTCTTAGTAGGAGCATTACCCACTGAGTTGTAGAGCTTCCCCATGTTCACCATGGACTGTATTAATGAGGTCAGTTCTGCCCTTTAGAGACATTTGAATGAAGACAAGCTGCTGTCATAACCTTTTCTCCCAATCTGGGCTGATTTCAGGATTGTGTGCCAAGGATTTTGGCCTGGTAGAGCTAGATAATGGTTGATGATCCTTTCCAAAGTTGGTCTTTTCCAACCATAATGATTTTGTGATTAATCTATTCAGATAGCATTCCTATTTTCCCCATCTGTATGGCTGGACTAAAGAATTTTCTGCAACAATGAGCTGGGTGAAGAACACTTCAAGTGTGTCCCTAAAAATGCTGGGTATTAAGAAGGTGGGGTTTCCAAGCAACATATACATGAGGCTTAGAAGCCAACAGCAATAATCATCTTTACACATAGGAAGCTAAATGAGGAGTTTGTTGTTCAGAAAATCCAAACTCTCCTCTCAACAGGTTAAATCCTTTGATATTTCCATTTGAAATGTACCCTCTGTCAAGTGGCTCAAAATTGCTGTGGCCAGAAGCAAAAAAAAATAAATCTTCATGCAGCTAGGCTTATAAATCCCTGAAGAAGTTCCCTGAACACATTATTACACAAGGGAAAAAAACAAGTCCATTATATAATTCAGGTACACCTCAAACAATAAAAGAGAAAAGGTGATAAAAAAAATCAAGCCCTTTTGCAAATAATTATACAACAATAATCCCCACAAAAACTGTGTTCTATTGCTTTGTGGTCAGCATTTGTGTAATCTAATAGCATTACAATTTTTATTCCCTTTGCATATTCTAACAGTGAAATAAAAATGGTAGAAAATTAAACTCTTTAAAAT
Source organism: Merops nubicus (assembly GCF_000691845.1). Taxonomy (NCBI): domain Eukaryota; kingdom Metazoa; phylum Chordata; class Aves; order Coraciiformes; family Meropidae; genus Merops; species Merops nubicus. Next base: position 3,845 of record NW_008589051.1, read on the forward strand.
TGTTGGGGTTTGTGTGTGAATAATTAGATTTTTCTCCTCCAAGTACTACTCCTCATTTACCATTAGCTCTACAGGATACACATCTCTAGACCCTATGTAGAATCAAGATTTAATCACTAGAAGACCATTTCTTTGAAGTGGCTGAGTTGTGATCCCTTAGAGACTCCAGAAAAGACATTTTTTTTGCTCAGAGAAGCACGGGATGTCATGATGTCATTTTTGCAACACTGGGTCTAAAGGGTCCTAGATGAACAAGACAGTCACAGGAGGATTAAGCAAACCACCAGTTAAAGCCTCCAAACTATTACAAGTCATATGCTAAGCCAAGGACAAACCAGTTAAGAGCTTTATGAAAGCAATTTTGGTTTACACCAATAAAACCTGAAGATGCCACATAATCAGAAACAGTAAGGGAAGATTTAGAGGTCACCATGATACCTTTTGATGACCATGGAGAAAAAAATGTGGAGGAATATTCTGCCAAGGTGTACTAGGAAGCAGACAACAGTACAAACAGACAAAATTTATTTGCATAAGCTTTCTACTTCTCAGCCTAAAGTAATACCAAACATAAAAAGAAGATCCTTGAAAAAGTGCAGCTCTAAAACAATAGGCAATAAATGGCACACAGGTAAAAAGATGACATCTTCAAAAGAAGATTTTTATAAAGAAGAAACTTCTTGGCAAAATTCAGCTGTTTACTGAAACCCCAAGGCAGCAGGCAGTATAAATAAAATTTAGAGGGAATTTACTGCTTAACATGTAAGAAGCAGAAATCAATGTAGCTGTGTTAGATAGACCCTCAGGTTTTTCTTCCCCATCTACTGAAAGTTCTTCTTTCTGACTGCACTTCTCTACTTAGGTCATTGCTCTACTGGATTTTTGTTTCATTAAAAATTATATATATACACCCTCCATGTGGTGTGGGAGATGAGAAAGAGGGGAGTGACAAATAAAAGTAGCATTGCCAGTTTATGGAAGTGAATAGAGAATTGTCATTAAAGGCTATTGCCCTGTTACAACACCTTTTATTGTTTATAATTATTGATCATTTATTGATTGATTATTGCCATACTTACTGACGTTGATCCTCTGTTCTCTCATGCACTACTTTTTCTCCTGGCTTCACTAGCAACTAAAAAACTATGTCCAGGTAAACACACCCTGAATAAGTTTTACCAGCATCTAAAACAGAGCTTCAGCTGAGTTAATTTAAATTTGTAAGTATAGCCACACCAACCAGAGTTTGATTACTTCCAACTTCTAATACCCACTTGTTCATGGGGTCTGAGCATATTTGGCTCAAGCCCAAGACATAATTAACTAGTCAGTTAAAATAATAACCACACTCAGGATCAGAACCATGTCTTGGCCTATCCTTGTGTTGGATGTAAATACTCAGATAGGGTTAAATTCTGCCATTGATCAATTAGCAATAGTGCTGATGATGGATACATACTGACTATAATGAGCATAACTTCAAATGCACTCTGTACCTAAAAAGAAAATAATCAAAAAGTCACAAATACAAAAAAAGAAAAACCTCCTAGAGACCCCCAAATTTTTCCCAGCAAGAAGTCAGACCAGAATGAAGATCCAGCAGATGCCCCCAGCTCACACACAGCCTCATGACATCTACAGAGCTTTTATCATTAAAAGCTTTTTCATCTTAAAACTATTTTTCCAAGTAGTAATATTTTAGAGGTACTGATCACATCTGTGCAAATGTCAAAGGAGATATTTTGTCATGAGCAGCCAGGATATCCCCAAATTTTACAACTTTTGCAGCCCTAGTCAAAAAATTGTTTTGAATCAAGCACCACTTTTTTTGTTTGTTTGTTTGTTTTTTGATACAAACTCATTTTGTCAATGTTGAAGGCTTAAATCAATATGAGTAATAGGCATTATCATCATACACCCAAGAATTGATGGGGAAAGTCAAAAAAATAGTGTTTTAAATCAAGCACCACTTTTTTTATTTTGGTTTTTTTTTGATACAAACTCATTTTGTCAACGTTGAAGGCTTAAATCAATATGAGTAATAGGCATTATCATCATACACCCAAGAATTGATGGGGAAATTCCATGCAAGAATTTTACATCAGCTGTTCATTACCACTTTTGTCCATATAGACATTAAATTCTCTTACAGTTAGTGTTTTAGAGAAGTGACATGTGAAATACTCCAAAAAATACACAAAGTATTTCCTGCCAGCTAGCTGTACTTGAAGATTATGCTACAGAATACATCCTTGTTTTATCTACTGACTCAGATCAACTTGACTTTGCAAAGAGGAGAGAAAACAGTTGTCTCTCTAGAGTCACAGAAGATGCCAGGTCTCAGGGAGCCTCCAGTTGTAGGTGATCCCATCTGTAAAACTTTTAGGAGGAGAGGAGAGTGTAACTCCCATCGTTGGGGGTTACACTCACATGGTGGAGAGAGACATGGTGGAAATGCAGAATTTTTTTCTAAAGGCTTTGGACTAGGTGTATGCTGGAAAGTCCCCCAAATGTGCCAGAGTTTAACAGAGCAGAAAAATAGCTCAACTCTGCAGTTAGAAGTCTTCATGTGGTGATCAGAGGACCTTGTTTTCAGGGTATTTAGTTCATCTCAGGCACCAACTAAACAACTTAGAATAACGCCGCTCTCTAAATTAATGATCTTACCCAAAAAAATCATAGTTCTAATGGTCAGAAAGTGCTGGTAGAATAGCCTATCACAGTCCTGGTCTTCAGATGAGTTTGAATTTTAGTGTGGACCACTGACAATTATAAATTATTTTGTCAGAACTGGTCATTAAAAGAGAACATTTAGAAAACAATTTATTTTAGAGGTTGAAGTGTGTCTGGTTGTTGTAATTTGATTGGTTGCCTTCAAAGAGGCAACATTTTAATTTAAGGGTCAACTTGTTCTGAAAGGCTAACCAATCATGTAATCTAGATAAATCTCAGCCTAAATAGGATAAAGATAGCCATGCATAATTAAAATATTCAAAGGCACCTTTCTCAGTTCACTGCAAGCTTTGGGATGCCTTGACCCATACTAAAGGAGCACTCACTGAAGCAAATAGTTTAAGAGATCTATCATATTAGTCTGGGGAGTGAATCCTACTTCATACAAAGAACTAATTTTAATATAATCATCCCTATGTGGTCAGATTTTGTACAATAGATGAGCAAGGCTTGATTATCTCTACTTGAGAAAACTTGAAATGTTCCATGTTAAATTTGCAAGTGGAACTCAGTTTCTTTCAACTCTTCTGCTTTTATTTCCCATTGCTCCTTCTCTACTCATGTCACTGAATAAAGCATAACAGTTCACATAATTCTGCTGTTATGTATGTATGTTAGTGAGGAATTTTTTAGAAGTTTTTTGCTTTTCATTACAAAGTTTTCTTAGGTACTTTGTGCATAAGTACTGCAATGCAAATTTCATTTAATTTCTTGTTATTTCTTATTCAGAAAGCAAGAGTTGTCTGGATAAAAAATGAGCAGAGAAATCATAATTCTGAGTTTTGAAGGTCAAAAAAAATAGAATTTTTACCTCTTCCTGTTTCTCTTGACAGTTTCTTCCTGTTTTCAGAAACCAAGAAACTCCATCCCTAACCCCTGGCTGGAAGTGGAAAACTAAACACATGCAGTGGACATTTCCTGGTTGCACAATTGCAGCAATTTGAATGAGACCTCTTGACCAATGAATCCAAGACCTGGAGCCTCAAAATCTAACACCAAATCCACCTTTATCCCATGGACACAGCAGCAAAGATGAAAGAGTTCACTAGTCCTGGAAAAATGGCTCACTCATGTGGTACCTGCAGCAGACCTGATGCTAGGAAAAGAAAAACAACAACTCATGACCACATGTTTAGACTTAAATTCAAACTAAACATTGACCACCTCAGTTCTTTGCTACCCTCCTTCTGATAGTCTGGTTCTGTGGCTCCAGGAAAAGTGAGATGTCAATTTAGACCCAAAAACTCAGGTAGTGTAGGTAGATTAAACAAGGCCCATAGAAAGTATTGACCAGAGGGCTGCTCAAATCCAATCTTATGTTTAACTAATGGATTTAACTTGTGTGAATATGGAAGCCAGATTCATATGGGATGGTGGTAGCTCTCATTAGACCAGCTCATATCATTTGAAAGCACAGAAAAAGTTATACAGGTCCTCCCTATGGTCTAAAAGCTCTTTTTGAGGTAAATGGAGGCTGAAACCAGGCTCTGCCTCCAAACTGTTTGTGCTTTATATGGTTCCCTGCCAACGTGATTTGATGGTGAGCCTAATTACCATAGGTCTGTTCCACTGTAGACTTAAGGTACCTAATGCAAATTAAATACTGTAATAATACCAACTCCTTTCTCTAGTGGGCATATTGGAGACTTCTATACCCTGGGCATACAGCTGACAGCAAAATCTGTTACAGTGAAGGGTTCATATTAATAATTAAGGTCATTGATATAAAAATAACTACAGTTGTATAACCAAGCTCTTTCCATTAGTAAGATTTATAGTGAGAATTATTAACTCTAACAGCTATTTTATCTAAAGCAAAGTCCATGAAATAGGATGACCTTTTATCTATTACCTGTTGGGTTTACAGGATCTATGAGTTCCAGACTGATGAGTTTCAGGCTCAGACCAATTTCATTACATGTTCTATCTGTACCAAAAATAAAAACCCTAAACAAACCATCACCTCAAACCCTGACATATTTATGGCAATGCAAACTTGATCAGCTCACTACAGTGGTTATCAAATGCACAGTGACTCTGAGCCCTTGGACAGGAGAGGTGAAGCACTGAACTTAACAACCCAGCAGGTTAACAGTGGTAAATATTGAATTACTCTTTATTACACATTCATTGAACACATAAGGCTCTTGTGATTGAAACTAAAGACATTACAGATTTGAAAGACTAAAATTCATAGAACAACTTTAGTTTATTAAGATTCCAGCCAGGTAAAATGGCACCAAAAACTCTCAAAACACTTCCTGACTGTCAAGGACTCTTTCTGTGTGGATATCACTGCCTAAAACCAAAGACCATCTCTTTGGACCTTAAAGAAATAGCTGAAGTTTCAAAATGCTCAGAACCAGGTAAGTGCAATTGATACTGCAATCATATGTCAATCTAACTGAAGGGTGTTCATCCAGATGAATGAAAAATATTAAGGAAAGGTTACATTAAAATACATTTTGATGTGGCTGCTAGATTATATGGAGAAACTGTAACCCCTTTGCCATGTTCTCCCCTAAGAATATTGCTCAAGTACTTTCAAACCTGCTGCTGAAAATATTATAAAGTACACCTGTGGTTGAAAAGTTTTAAATAAAATTGACTATTAAAATGATCCAGTCCCTCTATTTCTCCTAGAATACCTTTATTTCCCTTTTGAGATCAACACATCGTGCATCCCCCTGTCTTAATCTTTAAGGCTCTCTACTGAAGTACAAAATCTTTAATTGGAGTATTATTTGATCCTTTACAGCCCCAAAGTTAACTCTTGCTGACTGGCCTCTTAAAACACTTCAGATGACAGAAGCTTTGCTAGATAACTCCATGGAATAATCAAGAGTGCTGAAATTTGCACCACCATCATTATTAAACCTTGGGACTAACATCCAGCTGAGATAACCAAAGCTTTCTGGATTTTTTGTAGATTAAGGACTTCATGCTTTCTATGGGAGAAGATATATCAGCCTGAATCCCCCTCAAGGTGGAGGAGTAGCCTCATGATAAGTACAGCTACAATTTCTTTACCTTCCTCCTAACACTCTGTTAAATAGTGAAAAATCAAGAAAAAGGACACCCCCTAAAACCAAACAAAATACCCCAATAAAACCAAAAAAAGTCAAGTATTTCTAGAGAATTTGAATAGAATACATACATAGACATCTGTTGCTTTACAAATCAGGGTTGAAATGGATGTTGTGTGAGGCTCCAGATCAGCTTATGTCAGTAGTGATCAAAAGGAATCCTATTTTTTTAGCTGTATGATATCTTGACATGATAAATTAGTAATGATATTAATTAATGATATTAACATTAATGAGCAGACCAGCAGCCAAACTCCTCCCTCTGCTACCACATCCCCCAGAAGAGATCCAAAGTGCCAGACAGCTGGAGGGAGGAACAAGTCACTGCACTCACTCACTGCAAAGGAGGTGAGGAAGGGAATAAACTGACTCAGGAACCATGCCATGGGAGTGAGATGACTCAGGAACCAGTCCATGGGAGATGGAATTAGCCAGGCAACAAGTCTAATTATGTAGTAGCTTCCCAGAGAGAGACTCATGCTCTTACCTCACCATCCTGGGGACTTGCTGTGAAGTCAAGGAGCCATTTCAACGACCAGCACATCCACTGTGGAAAAAAAACCTCCCAATTGCACTGCAGGCAATCAGCTCTTATGGAGGTGGCTTCTTGCCCCACCTCCAAGTTAACGTGGAAGGTGGGGTCACCTGGTGGGGATCTCCTAAACAATTCTCACCCAAGGCTGGCACACCCTGGGCAAAAACCAATCAGGAGGGTCTTTCTTGCCTGGTTGTGGCCATCACCCATATGCCAACCCTCAGTCAGGGCTGGGGGTTTAAACCTCAGCACTTCAAGGTGTAGAACAACTCCTACACAGTGTTTCACATCGTGGGAGAGGTTCTAATTCTCCATTAACTGGGCTTCATGGCAAACCCTCTTGAAGAATATGGGTGATACAATATTAGGGATACATCCTACTGCCTTTAGAAGAGAGTGAAAGTTTTGAAGACATGACCATTGATTTATGTCAATGAGAGGAAATTTATTTTCCCCTTGGCTACTTGGTACAGGTTCTGATCCAAAGCAGCCAACTAACAGCATTAGTCTAAGAAGAAAGTTTTTGTGTGTGTGGTTTGTTTTTTTTAGTTTTGTTTTTGGTTTTTTTTATAATATTCTCATATACTATAAAAAAAAAAAAAAGGCATCTGGAAGATTAACAATATTATAACAATATTATTTAAACTATTAATATTATTTTCAGATTAACAATATTATTTAAACTATTAATATTATTTTCAGGCACAACACCTCACTGTGGGTGTAGCACAGGGTTTCACACACACCTGTAGTTAGTCTATTGTGACTTTATTTCAGTGCTGAAATAAATGACTTCATTCAAAAGCTCTGATTACCTAACCATAGCTCCTGTTGGCTTTTGAGTGACTTTTCACTTGGTGAGGGCCTTCATTTCCATATTTCTCCTTTATCAAAGCAGCAAATACTATTTTTTACCATCCACACTAGTGGGGTTATGATTTTATACACCTGCTTTGTTTTAAACCATATCACTGCTCTGTTAAGTATAAAACCATAGAGGTTTTTGGATTAGTGATCACTTCTCCTAAAGAGTGTCACAGCCTCAAAGATTTCTCTCTTCCTAGGAGATTAATAGAACCTGCCTAATTTGTATTTCATGACAACAGCACAGCTCACACTCTGAATCACCAGTGTTATAGCCTGATGCTTGTCAGCAATGGTAGTGCAGTGTTTGCTGGTTATTTAACAAAGCTAAATTAATATCTAGCTGTCAGTCATCCTTGCCAGATTTGCTTAGATTCTGAAATTTATTGACAAGCTATAATAACTGACATTGAAATTGTCTGTTCTTGTCGAAGCAAACATGAAGCAGGGACCTAAAATATGACATTTAGTTCTAGTCCCTGTTGCAAATGGAAAAGAGAGATCATTTACTTCTGTGATTCTTCTATTTAAAAGGGACATTCTCAAATAGCCTTTTAAAGTAGCGTTTGAAGATGGTAAAGTTACCTCTTACTGAAATATTTATAGCTGTTTCTCAAATTCCTTGAATGTAATTGATTTTTCTCTGGCAGACAAGTACAACAGTGTACATTCATCCCTTTCTGTACCTCTACTCCCAGCTCCTTCAAACCATTCTTAGCAGGCAGTTTCACAGTGAGAACATTGAGAGGACCTGGTTGCATCATGTTTGCTCCTGCCACATGGGAAGGGGATTTTCCACTTCTGTGCTACTGTCCCTGTCTGCATGACAGCTCTAAAGCTTGCACCTTCACAGTGGGAAGGGTTAAAAAGGGAAAACCACCAGCTTCCTTTGCTCCTCCAGCAAGGTGTTGAAGGGCAGAGAGCACATGCCCTGAGACAGCTTTGTGCCACAGTGTAGAGCCAACTATAACATGGCCCTGATGGTACAAGGCCAACTGTATTATTAATCAGTCACAGGAATGCTATATTATACAGCAAACCCCCAAAAAAAACCAACCCACAACATTTTTTCTTTCTTTTTGATACCTCCTCATAAAAAAAATAATCTTGATGAGCTGGCCACTGTCTCGTCTGGTCCTTGCCTGACTTCAGAAATGGCAAGACCAGAAAAGAACACCACGTTGCTTTGCTGTTTTAAAATAAATGCTTCACTGTGAAACAGGCCAATAATCTGTGTTAGAAGTCTGTCCTTCCATCCTGACTCTACTATAAATGACCAGACTTGAAGGTATGTAATAGGTGGTATCACCAGCCTGAAGAGTTTGGCCTTGAGGTTTGGCTCAGACACCGACTCAGATAATTTGCTCAACTGAACCTGAACACTTGAACAACATAATCTCTCATGGCTGTGAAAACAAGCAAAAAAAAAATCACATTAATTGAATGTTTATCCTGAATTTTGGACATTTGGCTCTCATCAGAACTTCAGACTGTGCATATAAAACAAAGGGGAAGACTCACACTAAATTGCCTAGGAAAAAAAAACCATCTGAAACTAGGACTGGGAGATGGGGGGAGGCTGATGTCTGACCTGCACAATGCTACCCCTTCACCTATCTGGATAGCTTTTTTGATGGCTTGCCCTTTCCATTCCTCTGATTGTAACTGCCAGCATGTAAAATCAGCCCTTTGTGTAGATCGATTTTAGCTCTTATTGCAAAGAGTCTCCACTTCAAATAAGAGGTTAAATCCTCTTTCTGTTACATTAGAATGTTTTTCTTCAGGGGGTTTGATTGGCCTGGTGCTCACACATTCACTCTGTGGAGAAGGACTGGGGCAGTGATTGCAAAAAATCACACCCAGTGCAGCTCCATTAATCTGCTATTGTGTCAGAACACAAAGAACAAAACTAGCCTCTGGTTGCCTTAAAACCTAGAAGTAATATTTTCTTTCTTTTAATAGTGGACACATTTTTGAAAAGCAACAACATCTGATGCTTTAAGTCCTTCACTGGTCCCCTAATGGTGACCAACCAGAACATTAGAGCCTCCTTGGCTTCCCTTCAGGCCTTTTAACTGCTCCAGCTGGTCACTAACTGCTCTGTAAAAAGACCTCTGTGTGACACATTTGTACACAATAAGGATCCTGCAGGTTCTCTACCCCCAGGGCACTGGTTAGGCAAGTGTTCCCTTCATGTATTGGCTATGCCCTGCTTTTCAGGCATGTATTTTTTTTCATATTTTTTTTTTTTCCTAGCTTCTCTGACTCCTATTTTTAATATTCAGTTAACTTTGTAGAAAGTAATTATATTCTGCTCATTCTACACCAGCTGGTATTTACTTCATCCTCCATCAGGCATCAACAGAGCATGGGGCTGCAAGACAGAAATATTACTCTGGCAAGCATAAATATTTCATTTTTCACACCACAAATGCGTTGATGATTTATTAATTAGCCTAAAGGCCTGCTGCTTCTGCATAGCTGAGTAGCAAAATAACTCAGCTATGACGACTGAGAAAGTCTGTGGCTCACATCCCATTGGAAAGCTTTGACCAGCAGCATGTCTGAAGGCTAAAAAACATTTCCAATGGGCCAAGACCAAAATTACCAAGATAAATCTTGGCCATCACAACCTTTGGACCAGCTTTGGAGAAACTCCTTGTCGAATTCCAAGCAGTAGCAGCTCAGATGCCAGCCTCGTGCTGGTTCTGTAGAGGGAACCTCTCTGGCTGCTGTCAAACACATCTCAGCAGAACTGATGCTCTGTAGCAGCCACAACACTCAAGCAAGCCAATAAAAGCAGAAAACTGAGCAACAGTGTATTATTATTCCTTGGTGTTCATAATTTTGGATCCAAGCTGGCAACTGTATCTGGCTTTTTGCTTTAACAGACAAAAAAATAAAATCCCAAAATTCTCCTTTAAAGATTCAAAGGATCGTACTCATGTCTTCAAATTACTTTCAGAATAAGCCAAGACAATGACTACATAATTTTATTTTAAAATACAATAATTTAGAAGGTGATTCTAGCCATCTCTTAATTTTAAACTGCAAAAAAAAGGAAGGAAATATTAACATATCAAAATAACCTATACCAGTTTTAAAGTATGATGAAACAGCATTTCAGTTCTGGAAAACATGTCAACATTCCCCTTTTGATTCTGTTTGTCTTTATTATTAATTATATTAAAATATAAAATATAATTATGTCATTATAATCACTACAGTGATAAATTCTCTTTAGGCATGGGTAAAAATCTAGACTGGACTGCTGGGTTAGAGTGGGCAGTAGTTCCAAACAGTAGCCAGTTACAAGTGGTATCCTTAGGAGTCAATACTGGGGCTGAGGTATCTTCATGAGGGACCCAAATAACTGGAAAAAATGCACCCTCAGCAAATTTGTGGAGAAACCACATTGCAGTGCACAGAGGATCTATTGGTAGGCAGGGCTGCTGTTGGGAATTCATTATTTCCTTCCGTTGGGCACCTCCAACACGTGGCACACACAGTATCCCAAACACTGCTCCTCACTAAAAGAAGTATCTGTTTTAGCAGAGGACTTTAGAGCCTTAATGGCTCAAGGGTTGGACTTGATGATCTTGGAGGTCCCTTCCAACCTAAAGGATTCTATGATTCTATGATTCTAAGTATTGATAATGTCATGGAGCACAAGGCTTACAGGAGGGGCTGAGGGCACTGCACTTGCTCAGCCTCCAGATGAGAAGGAAAAAGGGTGACCTGCTGCTGTGTTCACCTAGAGGAGGGTCCAAAGAAGACAGTGCTACATCCTCCTCAGAGGTGAGCAGTGAAAGAATGAAGAAAAAAGTTCATAAATCACACAAGATAAATTAGAGATGGGCGTAAGGTGAGGGAAAAAAAACCCCAAAACAAAACACCATGAAAAGGTGTCCAAAGAAGCTGTGGAATCTCCATCATTGGAGGTGCTCATTGCTCAGCTAGATGAGCTGCTGAGTGAGCTGATTGCTATTTGAAGCTAGCCCTGCTTTGAGTAGTAGGTTGGACTATTTAACCCTCCCAGTGGTCCCTTCTACTCTGAATTATTCAGTGATTTCATGATTCAAAGGACTTAGCGGTAATTGCTATTTATAAAGCCTACTAAATAATGGATGTTATTTGATGTTTATATCATAATGTTTTGACCTTATTACAAAAAGATCTCTTTCTTTCCCTGCAAGGAAATATCTTTTACACTCTGGAAAGTGATCTGACACCACCAGCAGTTCCAAATACATTAGGGGAGCTTTTTAGTGTAAGGTTCTCCAAATGGAGACTTTTGTCCAGTTTGGATTGAAAACAGATTTTAAAGTATCAGAAGTTTCCACAGAGTTAAATTCTGCCTGTCAGTCACAGATCACACAAACACATCACTTTAACTCTTGCCAAAATAAAGCCTGTGCTTTTGGCTATCATTCCCTCTTGCCTCTTTTCAAGACTTCTTAGCAGGATGTTATGAAAAAGAAATATTGAGATTGGTCTCATCACCAATTTTCCTTTAGTTTTGTTATTTACCTTTTGCATCTAACTGGAGACACCAGCTGACACTTGGTAGGCAATGAGCAACCACTGCCCAAGAGAGGTAGTGCATAACATGCCAGGTACATGGTGGAAGGATTGGAAAT
>NW_008589052.1:0-203 GCF_000691845.1 Merops nubicus
TGGGACGCCGAGAGCAGAGCTTGATCCGGAGGGGTCTCTGTGCGGGGTGGGGGGTTGGAGCTGACAGACATCCCACTGGGACACTGGGACAAGGGATGCAGGGGGGCTCTGGGGTGTGCTGGGGCCCCAGTTCTGAGCAGAGGTAGTGAGGTGCAGTGTTGAGGGAAGAAGGAAGCAGCAGGGAAAAGTGGTGGCTGGTGTCT
>NW_008589052.1:1196-4951 GCF_000691845.1 Merops nubicus
TGGAAGTGCTGCTTTGAGGTATGGATTAGTGGCCATGGTAGTGTTGGGTGATGGCTGGATCTTATGATCTTAGAGGTCTTTTCTAATCTTAATGATTCTGTGATTCTGTCTCCTTCAGAGCAGGGCTAGCCAGTGGTGTGGAGTCCCTCCTACCCTAGCGCCTACGTCAGCACTGCTTGTTTGAGGATAGTCCATGACCATGCATCTTGGGCATGGGTGGGTCCGCGGTAATTCCAAGGGCACACATGCCCTGGTAGGGCTAGCCTTGGTGTCTGTCTGACATCCCATTGCCTTCCAAAGATCCACAGGGTTCCAGAAGTGCAGGTGGCTGCAGGGTGTGGGGCATTGTGGGGCAGTGGTGCTGTGCCCATCAGCATCAGGCTTTCTGCTTTCTGCCTCGTGTGAAGCCTCTTCTCAGCCCCTTTGCTCACGCTGGCTTGGCGCACGGCCGGGCTCTGGCTGACGTGCCGTGGGCACGGCCCTGTTTGAAGGGCAGGCTGGTTGTGTGTTTACCCTGGCCAGCCTGAGGTGTACAGGAAACCAGAGCGTGCGGCTCCCTGGCCATCGCTTTGTTTGTTATGGTCACAGCCTGGGCCGCCCGCCCTGTGAAAACAAGGTAGCGAAAACCCCAAGTGCTGCAGTGCAGCTCCTGCCCTGCCAGCCCCGCTCTGCTCTGGCTCAAACTGCTGTCCTGTGGCCCAGTGCAGCTCTGTCCCAGAGCAGGGTGGTGGGATGCTCAGTGCCACACCGTGCTTGTCCTGTCTGAGAGCAGGGTGGCTTGTTCCAGACTCATCTAGCCACACCATGCCAGGAGGAACTGCTCACAGACACTCAGCCTGATGCCACCCCACAGTCATTACCTGCACAGCACCTGGATGTCCCAGCTTGGTTGCATCTTTCCTGGGTTTTCATTTTTGCTCTGCAAAACAACAATGAGCATTTCCCTAGGTCTGCGTAGCTGCAGCCTTGCTCCAGTGATTTCTCCTCATGCATGTCCATCATTCCTGGAAAGGAGGTGCAGGGGACACAGCCCAGCTGCCACCCCACTGTTCAGAGCCTGGAGTTCACCAGCACATTGGGCTTGTGGGACACCAGCTGTTCGTCGCCCATGGCCTGCAGCTCCACACAACCTACTCCAGTCCTGCTGCCATGGCAGGTCCTAATCCTGGAGAGGACACCACAGTAGTGACCCTGGTTGCTTTAAAGATGGAGTTTAAGGATTGGAGTATGCTGAGGACCAGGAATCCCTCCCTGCTGGGCTATGGATAGGTGACCTGGTAGAAATTCACAGAATCACAGAATGGCAGGGGCAGAAAGGGGACTCTGAAGATCACCTAGTTCAGCCCCTCTGCTAAAGCACAGCAGGTTGCACAAGATCACATCCCAGTGTGTTTGAATATCTCCAGAGAAAGAGGCTCCACAACATTCTGGGCAGCCTGTCCCAGGGCTCCATCACCCTCACAGTAAAGAAATTTCTCCTTATGTTCAGGAAATTCCTGTGTTTCAGTTTGTGTCCCTTCTCTCTTGTCCTGTGGCTGGGAACTACTGAAAAGAGTCTGGTTTCATCCTCTTGACACCTTTTAGATATTGATAAACATTGATAAGACTCCCGCTCAGTCCTCTCTTCTCCAGGCTAAACAGCCTCAGGTCTCTCAGCCTTTCCTTGTAAGAGGATAGGTCCAGTCGCATAATCATCTCTGTAGCCCTCCATTGCACTCTCTCCACTAGTTCTCTGTCTCTTTTGAACTGGGGAGCCCAAAACTGGGCAGGGTACTCCAGATGTGCCCTCACCAGGGCAGAGTAGAGGGGCAGGAGAACCTCCCTCGACCAGCTGGTCACACGCTTCTTAATGCACCCCAGGATACCATCGGCCTTCCTGGCCACAAGAGCACACTGCTGGCTCATGGTTAGCTGCTTGTCCACCTGGACTCCAAGGTCCTTCTCGCAGGCCGACCCCTAACCTGTACTGGTGCGTGGGGTTATTCCTCCCCAGGTGCAGGACTCTGCACTTGTCCTTGTTGAACTCCATGAGGTTCCCCTCTGCCCAGCTCTCCAGCCTGTCCGGGTCTTGTTCAATGGCAGCACAGCCATTCAGCCACTCCTCTGAGTTTTGTATCACCAGCAAACTTGCTGAGGGTGTGCTCTGGCCCTTCATCCAGGTCACTGAAGATGCTGAACAAGACCAGACCCAGCACTGACCCTAGGGGAACACCCGAGCTACAGGCTTCCAACTAGACTGCACCACCCATCACAGCCCTCTGAGCTGAGCTTCCCCAGCAGCTCCCCACCACCATGCACTGCAAGCCCCTGGGCAGCAGCGTGCCAAGCACTGCATGCTGCAAGGCAGGGGCAAGCTGGCAGCTGCAGCGATGCAGAGAGAGGCAACATGTTACACACAGCTATTTATAGGGGCTGCCCTTCTGCCAGGACTTGACTGGCAGCAGCAAGGGCTGGGCTGGCATTTAGGGACCTCGGTTCAAAACCACAAGCCAGCAACCTGGTGACATGAGCTGAAAAATCCCAGCACTTGGAGGCCTCCTGGTCTCAGCAGTCACACGGCTTGCCAGGCTGCCTTGCTATTAAAGGGAGAAAATGTTACTGAGCTGATAAACAGGGAGAGTGAGCCAGGTCCTGAAACCCAGGGAGATTTGGCAGCCCTCCTCTTGAAGCAGGCAGCTGGGTGCTGGAGCCCACCACGTGGGACTAAGCACTTGGTCTGAAATCATCAACAGGGTGGTTTGAGTCACAAAGAATTAAATCTGTGGAGGGCACACAGGGGTGCCTGTAAGAAGGACTTTTAGAGCTCGATGTTAGTTTTGTTATGTTTAGGCATCTTATGTGTCTGTGTTTTCCACCCAGGAAAAAAAAATCAAGGCAGAGATTCACTGAAGGATCATGACAACATTTGAGTGTGACTTTCTGAAGACATGAGATTTATAGTGTGAGCCAGTGAGCAAAAAAAACCCAGAGAAGTGGAACATGAGAAGTTATTTACAAAGGAAAAATGAATGTTTCCTTCCAGACACTTCTGGACTCCACGTCTCCTCCCTTCTGTTTTGAAGGGTAGATTTCTCTCCTGCCTCTGGGAAGCATCTCCTTGGTGCTTGTCCTTAGCAGCTGGGTTCTGCCCTCATAGCCACCCCCTGGGTGCTGCACAAGGAAATTCTGCCCATGGATGAGGCTCAGCTGCTTCCCAAAGCTACCAGCGACTACAGGCTGGCTTTTTGGTTGTTTAGACCCAGGAACACATCCCTTACTTACCTGCCTCTTGATCCCTTGGCATAATAACTTGCCATCTCCCCAGCAAATCTCAGCAGAGACAACGTTATGCTGGTGTTCTTGGGTCACCCACCTTCTCCAGGTGGAGGTGCTCCTGCTGTGCCTCACAGGCTGGCTGCGCTAGTGGCCCGGCCCCACTTCTAGCTGTTGGCAGGGTTTCTCTAGAGAGGTATTCCTGGTCCCTCCAGGCTGCTGTAAAATCACAGGGGAGCCATCCCTGGGACCTGCTACTGGCTGCAGATCAGGGCAGGGTGGGTTCTCTTCCTAAGCCTGTGCTCCTGTAGGGTGCTTCTGTTCCCCCTTATGGGATGGGAAAGACCTTTATGCCGACACGAAAAGCCCCTGCCCCACTGAGGCAAAAAGCAGTGCTCCCTCCCGCAGAGCTCCCTCAGGGAGCCCGAGGCAACGGAGGAAAAGACATTTGGTGCCGCCCCGGTCCTTGAGCCAGCGCCTTGCCCATGCTAAAAGCTCCTGTG
>NW_008589053.1:0-223 GCF_000691845.1 Merops nubicus
GGGGGGGGGGGTGGGGAGAGGAGAGGGATTAAAAAAAAAAAAAAAAGAAAAGAAAGAAAGGAATTGGTAGGGCTGGCTACTAGCAGGGGATGGCTGTGGAACAGGATGTGACATCAACTAAGGCGGGGGAAATTTAACTAAACACGGCGAAGGGAGAGGGGGAAAAACAGCCCCGGCAGCGGCGGGGGGGGCGCGGGGGGGCCGAGGGGGGGTGGGGGGTTGA
>NW_008589053.1:242-23267 GCF_000691845.1 Merops nubicus
CCCGCCCTCCGGGGGTGCCCAGGGACCCCCCCACTCCACCGAGCTCCAAGCAAAGATGCTTTCCCAGAGGTGTCTTTGGGATGTTGGACCCCGGAGCAGCATCCTCGGTGCGGCTGAGCTGCGAAGGAATTGAAGGCAGCAGGAGGATGGTCACAACCCTCCTGCTCTGCAGGGCACCAGCCTCCCTGGGGTCTGCTCCCAGCACCCTGCCAGGGTCCCGCTGGTGCACAGGGGGTCTGGGTTTTCCCAGAACTCAGAAATAGTGCTAGGGCTCTGGTGATGCAGGTGAATGGCATCACCCCCTCCTCCAGAGGTGAGCAGTGAAATGCAGATGGTCTCCTAATCATTATGGAATGATTTAAATCACTTGCCACAGGCCTGCAATTAACAGAGGCCCCCAAACAGGATTTTCCCCCTGGTTGGCTCATTGCAAAGGGTTTCTTCTTCTGGAGTCCTCTAGCACTGGTTGTTACTGGGGCAGGAGCTGGGATCTCTGCAGCAATGAGCTGACCTGGGGCCTCTTCCCAGGTCCTGGGATCACAGAGCACACACAGCATTCAGCAGAAACCTGGATTGCTGCAGCAGGGCGATCCCAGGCTGGGGTTCAAAGGGGGCAAAGAGCTGAGGACAAGCTGGAAAAAGGCTTCTGTGTGTTGCCATCAGCAAATGTCCAAAGGGAGGTTGCCCCAGACCTCCTAAGAGGGGGTCTCAGCAGCAGCCTGTACCTTCAGGGAGCTCTTCTCTAGGAAGGTAATCAACATTAATTTAAAGGGAGCTCAGCTCTGGTAAAACCAGCAGGTTTGACTATCCCCAATGTGCTGCCCTCAGCACCTCCCTTTAAGGTCCATGTTTTATAGACCATAAGCTGGGGACCTTTAAAAAGCATTAAGCTCCCCTTGACTTATCAAGAGCTGTGAAACGAGCCCCAAAGCATCAGTGGTACAACAGGGTTTGAGCACATCCTTCCCTGCTGCCTTAGGAGGTTGGTGTTTTCTTTTACCATAGGCAACACCTTCCCCCTGGCAGGGATCACAAAGGGGCCACCACCCTGCCTGTGAATTGGTTCTACCCAAAAATCATGGGAGGGAAAAGGAGCTGGTGAGTTACACGGGGTTGTATTTCTCTGCTGGGTGCACTGCTTAAAGTGCCTTCAAAAACCACCTGAGGAGCTTCCTCTTCACCCTGCAACACATGGCAGCACCTTGTCAGTGCAGCTCAGGGTGCTCCCTGTGAGGACCCAGGTGCAGCTGGAGCTCACAGGGTTTAAAATAGATCTGAGAGGTGCAGAAGACTAGCAAGGAAAGCTTCTTTCACACATGAAAAAATCAGTGAGCAGCTCAGCTCCAGCAGAAGTTGCTGGCACCATGGAGGGTGACTTCTGGAACAGGTTGCCCAGAGAGGTGGTTGCTGCCCCATCCCTGGCACCATCCCAGGTGAGGTTGGCCAGGGCTCTGAGCAACCTTCTCTAGTTGGGGATGTCCCTGATCCATGCAGGAGGGTTGGACAAGATGACCTTTAAATGTCCCTTCCAACACCATTCTATGATTTTGGGTGTCAGACCTCAGAACAGAAGAACCCTCAGCTTATTTTCCACAGTGGTACCAGATGAGGCTCTGAAATGGGCCCTTTTCCAAGTCAGCAACAGCACATCCCCAAAGGGGAATCTCTTTTCTTCCCCTCCTTTCCTTTCATGCCCTTCTACCTTCACTGACCTTCATGGCAATAGTCACAGCTTGCACCTGAGTAAATGACAAAAGCATCAGCTCTGCCATTTGTTTTCATTTATTCCTCTTTTGAAGTCCTTTTTAATTAATATCAAGAACCTTGTTATTGAATTTGAGCTCCAGGCTCCAGAGTGTGAAGCCTTGTATGGTCTTTCCTCTGGGAAAGAGCCTTGACCCTCAGGTGTCCCCTCCCAGGATGTCCATCACAAAAATCAAGAGAATTAAAGAGAAAAAATTGCCCTGTGAGACACAGCAGAGGAGACTGGAAATGCAATTTCGTTTGATTCCCATAGTGTCTTACCCAGACTTAAAAAACACCTTCAGAAGTTTGGAAAAGGTTCAAGGTCTGGAGAACTTGCCCATGGAGTGCAAGTAAAGATGCCCCAGCTCTCCCACCAGCACAAAGGAGGGCTGGGAGGAGGCTGCCTGGAGGAAGGTTCCTGTACATGAAGGCTCTTTGATCTGATAAAAGAAAGTCAAAGCAAGAGCCCACAGTTTGGAGTAGAAATGGGACCTGTTTTTTTCCTCAGGGGAAGATAATCAGACTGTGAAGCAGCTCTGCTGAAGGCACGGTGCCCTCTCCACCGCTTGACATAATTAAATCTGAGCCAAGAACCTTTCTGAAAGATGCATCCCAGCTCCTCCAGAAATTACAGGCAAGATGCTCTCAATGAAGCTCTGCTGTGTGGTGCAGGAGAGGAGATCAGAACACTTCTGGCTTCTCTTCCTGATTTATCAGATGCCATTTCAGCCAGCACTCTGCTCTCCAGAGCTGGGTGCTGCCATGCACTGGGGTCCAGGCATGTGGTTCCCTCTTTGGGTCTCAAGGATGCTGAGGTTCCCCTGGCAGCCAGCGAGGTCCTGCCTGACCCTGCCTCCCCCTGGGCTGGGTTTTGGCTGGTTTGGTCCTTTTCCAGCAGACCTCACGGAGCCCCATCCGTTGCTTTCCTGCACAGGGCCAGATGGTGGCCCTTAATTCACATGGCCTAGTTCTCTCTGCCCTTTGCTAAGCTCTAGATTTAAAGAATAAAACTCTCTATTTTCTCCTCAAAGAGCAGGGTGATGGTTTCCTTTGCTGGGAGCCTTCCTGGCTCTGCAATCTCCTCTCACCTCCCACCTCTCTGAAAACCTCTAGCAGAGCCAAGTCCCTCTTGCTCGCTGGGGTCCTGCTCTCCTCCTCCCTGTTGAGATGAAGGCTAATCCAGGTGTGGTGAAAATAGCTTCACGATGCTTTGTTACCTACAGAAAGGCACATTTCAGAGGCACTTCTTTCAGAAGACCTATTTTCACACCCCATTGTCCTGCCTTCTGCACGAATTCAGTGATGCTGCCTTCCTGGCATCTTTTGCACCCTTTCCCCTGAACGTTTGGTGTCAGGTGCACCAGGGTGAACCTTTACTGAAGACACCAATGTTGTGTCTTCATGTGGGCTCCTTAAGCCCAGCTCAGCTGTTTGCTGCTCCCTGCATGGGCCTCTCCTGTAGGAAGCTCTTGGAAAGTGAATTCCTTCCCTGCCTGCTGCCCCCACGCAGCCTATGATCATACTGCAGGATTTCTCCTTGCTGGGGTGCCAGGGGATGCCCCACACCAAGGAGGGACCCTCCCAGGGCTGCCAGCCTGGTGTGCTTCAGCTGATTCAAGGCAGCCAGGGTGGCTGTTGAGAAGAGCTGGGAGGTTAAAGTCAGCTCTGGCAGCACTGGTAGAACCAAAGGACAACAGAAAGCAAGCTCAGTGGAACACAAGACATCTTCCACTTGCAATCATTTGGGACAAAGAAGCAGGAGACTTTTGGGAGCACCAGACTGGATATGATGACACCAGTGGTCCTTCAGCCCTTGTATTTAGCCTCATCCCCTGCTTGTGCCACCAAGGAGGGATGGAGAGAAATCTGTGCCTGCAGGAGCAACCACAAATGATTTGCACAGTCAAAATCCTCACTGGGGTGAAGCAGGCAACCAAATTCATGGGACAGGTTTTGCAGCAGCTCCAAGGGAGACAGGGCCATTTTCTCTTCCTCTTGCTGATGTCTGGACTTGGAAGACTGACCCAGTATGAAACTGATTTTCCAAATAGACCCAAACTATTGATCCCTTTGGGAGAAAATATCAGAGGGAGAGATGCCCAGCACGAGCATCGCCGTGGTGGGGCTGGGGAGTGTGTGACAGGGGGACTCACTGCAAGGACCCCTCTGGGAGCACTCATTCTGCACACACCAAGGGGTTAGCAGCATCTGATACTTGAGGAGCAGGCAACCCATCCTCAGAGGACATTATCCCTGTGTCATCCTCCTGAATAGCCCATTTCATGCAGACAGATTCGATGATGAACATAGGACCTTTTCTTCTGGCAGCTTGGATGCCTGGGCAAGAGTTTTTCCTCTTAGCTTCCTTTAGGAACTGCCTCAGGATCCCAGCTACAGAGACCAGGGATGAATTTCTCTATTGGTGATTTTTCCTGGCATCAACTCAAGAGAAAGCAAAACTTGGAAGATTGGCCCACTCAAGTAGCAGATGCTAATATGGACAGCAGGGGTGGAGACACCTGAACCAGTCCTTTTCCTTCTCTTACAACGTGGAAATATTTGTGGAAAATAGCCACCTTTTCTTGCAAGTTTACACAGTCCAAAGTAGCTCTGGGCCACGACCAGCCAGTGCTGTGGTCCAGACACTGAATCTAATTGAACCCCACTGCCTCCTACTTCGTTACCAACTTCTGTAGCATCCCTGGTGAGGGTGTGGGGTCAGCTCTGCTCCCTTCCTGGGGGAAAAAATCACCCCAGAGCCATATGTGCTGCTCTGAGCAGGGCTCCATGTACCTCGGGCAGAGCATCACCACGAGGTGATGTGGTGGTTGCTATGGTAACAGCACCAACAGAGTTTTTCATGAACAGCAAAGCAAATTGTCACAGAACAGTAAACCCCACATACATTGTCAGGAGATATAGTTCCATTGCCTCAAGGCTACAAGTATTTATGGGTTATGTTTTTTCTCATCTTAAAAACAACCCTGCATGTGCCCGTGTGCTGTCTGTGTCCAGGAATATCTTGTTTGCAGCTACCTTGGTCCACACACAACTGAGACATCAAACTGTTGCAGTGTTTGGGCAATGCACATGAGAAGACTTCACCTGGATCTTCCAAATCACCCCCACACCTGAGCCTGCCCTTTGCTCTGCTCTTTGGTTGTCCCAGTTATCTCCAATAACTGCCCCCTTAATGCCTCCTCGTTCACCTTGGTGGGTTTTGGTCCCAGAGCCCAAAGGGTTGAGGAACACCAGCAAACAGCAACCATTGCCCTGTTCCCAGCTCTCAACACAAGGACAGCACAGGGCCCCAGCACGTGGCTGTGCTGAGCTGTCTCTGCTCTTGGGGGCTGCTTTCCAGCCCATAGCATCTTCCTTCCAGGACCTCTGGCAGCTCAGCCCCTCCTGGGACATCCCTTCCTTACCTTCACTACCCACAGGAGAGCCTCTGTGGAGATGCAGAGTGCAGTCATGAGGAGGGTGGTATGGAAAAGTCAAGGATTAGCCAAATCAGGAAGGTGATAACAGTCTCAGGTCCCTACTCAGCTTGGTAGGAAGGGCCATGAAGAAGGAACAGGGCTCCTTTTCCAGCTGGAAGCAGGAGCTGGAGCAGGTTTCTGCCTTTTCCTTGATGTTGAGCACAGGCTGAGCTAATGCTCGAGGTGAGGGACTGGGTCACACCATCAGTGGGTGGTGGGGAGCAGAGCTGTGGGGTGTCAGCAGCAACCTCTGTCCAGGAGGGACACGGGGCTTTGGCCAATGCCTTCCTGTAGGCACCACGGCCACTGTCTGCTCACAACTTGGCTGCATAATGAATGTCCACACAGGCACTGGAAAAGCTACCACAGTATCTACCGTGCCCTGAAGTGCTGAAAAAAACCCAAGGCAAATTTCATAGAATTGCTTAGGTTGGAAAATTTCAGCTGATTTCAGGCAAATTTCATGAATTTGTCTCCTTCTCTGAGGACCTGATCTCCTGGGCAGCTGGAGTCAGAAAAGGCCACTTCCCATGCATTCTCACCTGCTGTCTCAGCACTGGGAATTCAAAATCCTGGCCCAAAGGACAGAGGAGGTAGGAATGAGAAGCAAGATTCATGCATGCATCTGAAAACATGCCTTTTTCTTTTATTTTTTTTAAAGAAAACATGCCTCATTCTTTGCAGTTCTTCACCTTCCTGCTCAGAAGTGGGTTGAGGAGCAGACACTGCCAGACTTCAATTCATCCACTAATGCTTCAGGGAGACCAAGTGAGAAAAGGTCAGAAACCAGCAGTGTGCAAGAGGAATGGTAAGAACCAACCTTTTCCATCAGAGAGAAGAAATAATACAGCAGCTGAAGAAATGGGGAGGTGCAGAAGACAAACAGGAGGAAGGGAATTAGTAAAGACACACCTCATGGTGAGAGAAACCCCCAACCCTACCCAGGCTGGTTTTTTTGTAAGGTGAAGAGGTGATGGGGTGGTGGATGGATGTGTGAGACAGGAGCCTTGGTGGCACCCAGCCACAGTTTCTAGGAGTCCTTTCTCTGTTGCCTCATGAAATCTCAGACAACCCCAAGGCAAAGTCTGCTGTCCACCACAGTGCCTCGAGCAGGAACAGAGCTGTTGCAGTCTTCTCCCTGTCATTTATCTTGAGCTCTCTTTTCCTGGTGCAAACAGCAGGCAGGTATTTTGCCTTTGTGTTCTAGGGACTTCCCAGAGGTGTATCCAAAATTTCCAGATGGTTGCACAGCCAGTTCCATGAGCAGCATTGTGTTTTTCCTTTGCTTTCTTCTATGGCCATATTTTTCCCCCTCATCAAAAGCTTCAGCCCAAATCTCAGGGTTGGAAGTTTTGTTTTGCTGCTTTCAAATACCCTTTAAAGGCCCATTGGTGCCTTTTCCTGGTCTCTTCATTATCCAAATAATTCAAGGACCTGAGCAAAGGAGATAAAACCCCATGGCAGGCAAACGTGGTGCAGGAGGGCAGAATTTTCCAAAGCAGCCAGTCACAACTTCTCTGCAAACATCACCTTCCTTCCCAGCACTGTAAAGCTGTTTTTGCACCTCATAGATTCTCTTCGAAAGAAAACAAAACCCACATTAGCAGATTTTAAAGTGCTTGCAAGCTTCCCAGCAGCCCTGAGCTCACACAGGGATCAATGCTTCCCGATAACAAACTCCTCTGCTGCCTAAACCAGGCAAAACCTCCAGCATATTCCTGGTGTTTCCAGCACCTGAAGGGAATCCAGGCTTTATATCTCATTTTCCTATCATTAAACGGGGTGCAGGAGGGTAACAAATAACACCAGAGACTCGACAGGCCCCAGTCACACAGGGAAGATTACCTCGTGCAGCTTAGCAGCTTGATATCTATTAAAATAGCACCAACTTGTGCATCTTTGGTTGGGAGAGATTTCAGTGGGGAAAAGAAAATAGCTGGAAAAGGTGAGAGTCAAGTAATTTTGCAGAGTTTACCTCTTTCTTTTTATTTGTGGTAGCTGGATAACAGGCTATCTGACTGGTTTATGGGGCTTTGGTGTGCTCTCCAAGAGTTTCCATGGTATTTCTGGAGGGCTGTTTGATAGGAAGCAGTATTTGCTGCCATTCAGGGGTTTTGTCCTCTCAAATGTCTTGCAGCTGCTGGAAAGATCCAAAAAGCCACGGGCAAACCAACCAAAAAAGGTGGATTCAAAAAATTAAAAAGAGAAACAATGCATCCCTGAATTTCCAGAAGTAATATTGGCTCCTAGGGAGGGAAATACAGACAACAGATTCTGTTGCTAAAAACCCAAGTTTGCACTCTTTTGGGTTCAGCGTTTTTAGCCAACTGCTAAGAACTTCAGAGGAAATCTCAGCATTTCCCAGGGCCCAGATTGCATATTGGACCATATACCCTAAAATGTTTTTATTTAATTTGAGTCCACATTATGCTGCCTACATATGGTGACACACACATTTCATTTTATGGAGCAGATGCTGCTTTGCTATTGAGGATGTAATATACTGAGTACATTATAGTATCATTTGGTCTAGGGTAACTGCAGTGTTTTTTAACTCTGATTAGCCTTAATTTTAAACCTGATTTCCTAAGGAAATGAAGCCTGTGACATCCCACTCTGTATGCATGGCTGGTGGGTGCTGGACATCCTTTGCTTGTCCATCGTTCTGCTTCTTTAGACCTCGGGGGCCCATTTCAATGGAGGAGGGGAAAACCCAGTTAATTTTCCCTCACACTGCACAAAAATGACTTCAGGTGGGAGATGAAGTTCACGATACAGGCTCATGAGCCCTGGGAAACCACTGACATAGCACTTTCCCCTAAACTGTAAGCACCTCTGAAAATTCAAGAGATAAGGGTAATAAGGCCATTCTCCAGCAAGGCTTGGGGAGAGGTATCAGTCAGGCTAAGCTGTGCTGCTCTGCAGAGGGACAAAAGCTCATCTCAGTCTTAATTAGAAGCTGATTAAAGCCTACTAGTGATTTCAGCTTTGCTGACCTCCCAGCTAGCTCACCCTGGGGGACCAATCTCCAGTTCCAGCAGCGGTCCCAGGTCCTGGCATCGAGGGGGTGACGTTGGCCACAGCTCTGGGTCCATCCTGCTGGTTGCAGCCAGCCTCCCTGCTCTCCATTTGCCATGGTTTCCCCAGGACCAGCTGAGCTCTTCGAGGAGGCAGCAGGGGCACAGCTGGGACTGAAGGGAATGGCACTGGGAAAGCCAGGCCAAGGTTTTTGAAGCTAATGTTGATGGTGCTCTGCACTTCTCTGCCACATCAAAATATCACGAGAGAATAAATAGCAGAATAACTGCATGCCCATGCCCACCATTCAGCTGGCACAGACAAGAGCTTAGTCCTTTGTTAAGAGACCAGACACAGTGGGGTCTTCCCTCCACGGATCTCCAGAGCTTAGAATTATAGAGTCATTTGGGTTGGAGGAGACCTTTCAGAGCATCGAGTCCAACCATTACCCCAGCACTGCCAGGGCACCACTAAACCATGTTCCTCAGCACCACATCTCCACAGCTGGCACAGCCAACACCCCGGGCTCCACACAGCCCTGAATTCATGAACTCTGCTGTGATACAGTGCAGACTCCACCAAGAACGGCCATAAACAGCACTTAGTGATGCATAATATATGAAAATGGTTCATGCTGAGCTTTTAGATACAGAAGGATTTTTTTTCTCCTCTTAATACTATTACAGCATTCCCCTGCAGCCATGGCAGCACCATCATAAATATTTAAAAGGAGGTTTAAAAGACCCAATCTGCAAGGATTGAATATTTATGGCCACCAAACCCCTGACCTTTAGATTTAGGGTGCAGCATAAAATAAACCAACCTTATTAAACTGTACACCACAGGTCAGCCTGAGGACCAAATCCAGACTGAAATCTCCTTCAGAGCATTCAGCATTTTGAAAGTTCCTAGTGGTAAGAAAGGGAAATAAATAGGGATTTCAGTGGAGGGAGAGGAGGGTTGTGAGAGGATGAGCAAAACCTGTGAGGCTGCACAGGGCTGGGGGTCTCCTCCCTCTGCCTGGGGAAACAGCCCAAATTCCCAGCAGGTCTCCATTTGCCAGCATCTAAAGCAAAACAAATAATAGCAATGGGGTAAACAGAAGTTGGGCAAGTTGTTAACTGCAGAGAAAAACTCAATAGCAGGAATAACAGAAATCACTCCTGCTTTTGGAGAGTTCCTCCAGCCAGCTCTGCTGCCCTGGATTCGTCCCGTTATGGTGCTGAATCCCCCCTCACACAAAGCTGGGTGTGCTCAGCCAAATCAGGGCCTCGGCGCCTTCATTCAGGGTTTTTATTCCAGCAGACCCGTTGCAGTTGAATACTTCAATCAGAGCCAATCAGAGATTTTCAATCCCACCCTGCTTCCCAGCTGGCTCATAGGTTTTTTGTTCCATTTCTTGAGAATTATGACTCACGCTCCGTGTTTTGAAGTTAAAGCCCCATGTTCCCTCTGCTCATTCAGCTCCTCAACTCAGCACTTTCCTCCCCAAAACCCCTGCCCCAGATGGAGCCAGACCCACTCTGGACAAGGATGGAAAGGGGGAACCCACAGCACCCCAGGAGTCTTCTCCCCCCAGGAAGGTGCCAGCGCTGGGCAGATGATGCTGGGGCTGGGAGGACAAAGGAGCTGCTGGGATCCAGGGTTGGACCTCACCCTTGATCCACCCTGGAGATGCAATAGAGAGGATCCACAGCATCCAGGCCTTTGTGGGGTTTTTATTTCTTAGAGTAAAGTGGGAGCCTCTCAAGAGCTCAAAGGCCCTTCAGATCTGTTTGTAGTCAGGAGTTTGAAATGCTCCTCTGATGTATTTGCATATTTAAAGACGAGAGAGGTGAGAAGATAAAAGAGAAGGTAAAAGAGAAGAGTTTGTGTGTGGCAAACACTGACCTGCAGAACGTGGCACTCACAGGGACCACAAAAAGGTGATACTTGATAAATCCCATTCAAGCAACTGGAAAAGGTGAAAAACATTAATTTTTTAATCCATTTTTGTTTATACTCCTGCCCTTCTTTTTTTCCCTGATTTTTTTTTTTTGTTCTCCCTCAGCATCATGGTTTAACTCCAACCAGCAACTAACCACCATGCAACCACTTTCTAGGAAGAAAACTAACCCTATCCCAGCCAAAACCAGTTAATTCCCACAGGAATATCTGCCTGGCAGATGGGCAGGGCTGGGGCTGCAGGTACAACCCTCTGGATTCCTATCACTTCGTGGCCTAGCTGGACAGTGTGCCAGAGCCCACGTGTTCAATAAGCCAAGCTCAGCACGGATGAGCAAGGAGCAAGGCTCAAGTGCTGTTTAAAGCTTAATGGGGTTGGTAACAAGTGCTGATGGCTCAGGCACATTTTGAACTCGTTTGCAGCACGATGCCCAGATGAGCACCACTCAGCTGCCACTTACCAGCCCTGCGTGGAGAGGAAGGGTTGCAGCTGAGGTTTTGTGTGTGTTGCCATGTTTCCAAGTTCAATTTTCCCATCTAGGCAGTGGCCAGTGATCATCAAGGGGGCAAATGTGCTTTTATTGCTTTTCTGATGGTAAGTTTCCCATCATTCGTGCCCGCTTCTGCAAGGCATTTCTACTCCCCTGCCATAGAGCTGGATTAATTGTGCTGCTAACGACCGTCTACCAGGTGTATGTCACAAATTATCCATGAGAACTGGACATCATTTTTTCTGACGTGCCCAGATTTGTTAGCTGGAATTGATCCTGCTGCTACATTAGCTGGAAAATAAACAAAACCTTCGCCAAGCTGGCTGCGTGCCTAGTGCTAGGAACCTGCTGGAAAAGATAGAAGATCCAATATTGCAATTAATAGGTCCACTGAGGGTGTTTGCAGAAGTGCTTCAGTGTCTTCACTTTGCAATGCCTTCGGTGCTTCCTTTCAGATCAAGCCAAAAGCTGCTATGGAGAATCCCTGTGCTGCCCAAGCTCGCTCCCCTTGGAGACCCATCAGGATCTGCCTGTCTCCTTCTCTTAGTGTCCTCCCAGAACTGCTGACAGCTTGAAGGGTTGCAAGGCAAGCAGGGACAGCTGTCTCAACTCTTTCCACCTCGAGTCCTTGTAGAGACACTGCATCAGAGAAGACTTTCACCATCACTTCATCCATAAGCAGGCAGCAGCTATAGGTGCTGATGGGCAGCCAGGGTTTGAGCAAGGGAGCAAGCTTGGAGCCTTCAACTTGGGTCTTGATCCAACCTGGGTTTTTTTTGCAAATCCAAGGAGATGTCCTTAAAAACTCTCTCCTTCTCTCAGATTCAGATGGTGCCAGGGTTCCTGGGGGTGGAGCTGGCAGAGAGGCAAGGTGGCTGCTTTGCCTTTTTTCCCCAGGAAACTCTCCTGCCTGCCAAATCAGCCAGCCATGTTTCCTGCAGCCTGGGGAGCCAGAAAGAGAGACCCAAATAATTATTTTTGTATGTAAATAGTTGGGAGACGTTCAGATGGGAAGAGCTGTGCAGATCACAGGAGAACTTAAAGGGTGTAGGAAGGATTAATTAGTGAGAGTGGGCGTAGGATGTACAGAAACTTGTCCTGGCTTTTGTGGGGTAAAAAAGTTGGGATCCAGGTTTCCTCTTAGGTGAAAAAGGCAAACAAAACATCTGAATAGGTGGAACCAGACCTATTTCTGTCACTGAAGGATCTCTCTGTGGCTTTTAGGAGCCTTTTTAATAAGCTTTGCACAGGGAAACGTTTTCTCAGAGCCATCCAAGGGGATGCTCTGGGGAATCTTTGGCACATGACAGTTTGGGAATGGTCTTGTTGCTTTGTTCCCTCAGGTGTTTGGCAATCTCATCTCCTGTTCCAGTTGTTTTTACAGACATTCTTGCACTATATCCTCATTTCTGAGCCTGATGTTCTCCACAGCAGGAGGGGAGCTCAGGGAATTACACCAGTCCCTGGGGTGCCCTCTGTCCCCTCCTGCTGTGCTGGGGCTTGTGCTCTGGGTGCTCCAGCTCCCTGGGTGCTCAGCACCTGCCTGGGAAGGGCCAAGGAGCTGATGGAGTTCAGGCATTTGCAGGAAGGTTTTACACCTCTTCACAGCAAACCTTTAGGTGTTCAACTAGCAGCTGTTTGTGGGCACTCTGCACATTAGCAGAGATGCTGCCATTTATTGTGCAATCATCATTTAAAACCCTCTCTTTTCCCTCCCCTCACTCCATAACGACCAAAACAGAGCAATAAAAATCCAACACAAGGGGGACAAATAATGACTGTTACAGTTTGTCCCTGGGCCTGATCTGCTGGCTGCTCAAGGCTGGTTGGGGGCTGCCTGGGGAGGGGGGTGAACAGCACAGGCCACCCCAAACCTCTGCTGCCACCCTGCCTGGGGTGTCAGTCCTGCAAGGTGGGATCTGAAGGGGAAGGGGCCATTTCTGAGCAATCCCAGCCAAGCCACCTGACAAAAATCTCTCCAGTTTTGAAACTGGTCCTGCT
The DNA here is from genome assembly GCF_000691845.1 of Merops nubicus. Lineage (NCBI taxonomy): Eukaryota > Metazoa > Chordata > Aves > Coraciiformes > Meropidae > Merops > Merops nubicus. Next base: position 12,922 of record NW_008589053.1, read on the forward strand.
TCCCTTTTCTGTCCTCAGGGAGAAGGAAAGAGCCAAGGCCACGAAGGGACCTAAACTGTCATTTCCACTGGCTCAAAGGTACTGCAATAGCCATGTTTTTAAAAAATTAAATGCTTGTACCCAATTGTATTTGCACTGTGTAATGTCCTTATCCAACGCAATCACTTCAAATCACTGTTCTCCAAATCCTCTGGGGCATCTGCAGTGAACAGAGGGCCCGGGTCAAATATAAACCTTCTGGCTTGTTTGGGAATGTGTGTGTTAGTGCTACCACTGCATTAATGAACCATGTAAATCATAGCCAGTTGTTAAATTATGGAGGGGAGAAGGAGGGGAAGGCAGAAGGGACTTGATACCCTCTGCACAGGGAGCTTTGCAGCTACAGGAAAATGTGTCAGTGTTGCAACTTGCCAGCTTGGAGGACATAAGTTTCCCATCCAAATATTGCTTCTTCAGAGGCTCTTGCTGCTCCCAAGAGACTCTGTGGAAATTGTAAAACCCAACTGCAATGTGCCTTCAGAGGCATTTACAGAAGGCTAATAGGAATGTGAATATTTTTAGTTATTAACAAAAGAAAAAAAAAAGGAAAAAGGTAGAAAGACAGGTTGCTTCTCTTCTCCTTTAAGCCTTCCCTGCAGTGCTGGGATGCAGGGATCAGACTCTGCCATCTGTGGCCGACTCCCAACCACACACTGATGCTTCTTGGTTTGTCAATCACCCTTCAGGCTGCACAGGATAAAGCTCAGTCCTGAGAGGGCTTTCTCAGTTCCACATTATGTACTGTTATTACTTTCCTATTAAAGGAAAAGAGAGAGGGAGACTGGGTAACTGGACATATTGCTTGGCTGGACTTGTGTTCTGGTTTTGGCTGTCTCCCTGCTCTCTCCATCTGTCCCACGAGTCAGCATCCTCTCCATTTCCCAGCCCATAACACAGCCTGGTGCTGCAGACAGGCAAACTGGGTTGGCTATTTCATCCCTGCTGGGCTGGATAAACCCCTTTCCATCCCAGGCATGGGGGCCGAGTCCTCACAGGCATCAGAGCAGATCTGTTATTTAACAGCCATGGAGGTGTAAGATATTGCAACTAGAGCAGAATACACCTCACCAGGAAACTGCTTGTCCCACCCTAAGACAGCACCTGCCACTAATACAGATGTACAGTATTAAAGAGCTACTGCGTAGGGAGTGATTTGGGGGGTTTTATACTCTGTTGTTCACTGCTGCTCATGTCACATGTAAAGATTTCCTATTTCCTGTCCATTTTATCAAGGTGACTCGATATCCACTCTGTGTCCTCTCTAGAAGCTTGGCACTTACCTGTCCAGGAGAAATCTTTCTTTGCTGCAGAGGGGTTGAAATCATAATACAGCTTCAGCCCTCTCCTCTCAATGCTCTTTGCCTGAAAATATAAACCAGAATGGTAAAAGGCAGAATTGTTACTGCACTTATCATTTTCCTAAGTCATCTTTAGTAAATCCATGGGGTGTTCCTGCCTGCAGCTTGGCTTGGATTTCAATTGGCAATGGTGTTTTGGGAGCTTTGTGTTTTGACATCAAGCGCCAAAGCAGGTGAGAGAAAAAATAAATAGCTCAAAATAACCCTCATCTATTAAAAAAAAAAACCAAAAGGATTCTTTCTAAAATTAACTGGAAATATTTCAGGTTTTAAATGCTGTCAGCAAAAGGGAAGGAATTGATTTTTTGCAGCTAAGCAGCTGTCCCTCAGACATGTCCCTCCTGCAGCACCCACTTTAAACCCCAGGTATGAACACAGCAAGCAGGGAGACACTGTGGTTCAGGGTCTGGGTTTGCTGAACTGAAACATGCTTGAAAAGTTTTGGAGAAAGGGTGTCTAAAAGCTGTGGTTGGGCCCACAGGGGACAAAAGGGACTTGGAGTCACAGCGAATCATCCCAACGCACCTTATGTGAGCCAGCCAGTGATGTCATCCATGCATGGACTCAGGCTCACCCTTCACCATCCTGCCCCAAAATACCCTGCTAAACACAGGAAGAAAAACACATTAAGCTCACCCCAAACCACTGGGATGGTATTTTCCCTTCTCTCCTTATTCTTAGCATCAGAGTGCTCAGATCATGTCTCAGTGCTACAGAGGAGATGTGTTTACTTACACTGGCTTGCACTAGGTCAAAGCTGGAATCAGTCATCCATGGGGTAGAGCCTGACAATATTTCATGCCCAAGTAATCTGCCTGGTGAAAGAAATGAAGCTTACATGGTGCTTGGGCTGATCTGATCTTTATTTCCTGAACATTTCCAGTGCTCATCATCATCATCATCATGAAGAGAAAGGTTTGGAACCACACCAGGCAGCTGCTCGGAAACACCCGCTGCAAGAGCAGCCTGAGCAAAGGCAATTTGCCCTGCCCTGATGGCAGAGCTGGTCCTTCACTCTCCAAGGAGGATGCTGATGGATTGGGGTGGCTGGGGGGTTAGCTGACTTGTTTCCCATTTCCATTCAGCTGGCTGTGGTTGTCTGTGTGTTCCCTGCTCCAGGGCAGAGCATCTCCGTGTTGTGGGGATGGCATCTGCAACACCCACCTCTTGGGGACCAAAGAGAGAGTGACAGAGCAATGATAGACTCTTACTGGTCTGTGATGGGAGATGTTGACTGGCCATCAGGTTTCTACTGGTTATAGCTGCATCAGGGAGGGCTTCAAAGCACCATGACCTTATTGCTGCCTTTCAGTACTTAAAAGGGCCTGTCAGAAACATGAGGACACTTTTGAACTGGGCCTGTTGGGACAGGACAAGGGGATGGTTTGAAACTAAAAGAGGGAGATTTAGGCTAGAGAGAAGGAAGAAATGTCTTATGCTGAGAGAGTAGAGCCCCTGGCCCAGGTTGCCAGAGAGGTGGTTGCTGCCCCATCCCTGGAACCATCCCAGGTGAGGTTGGCCGGGGCTCTGAGCACCCTGCTCTAGCTGCAGATGTCCCTGCTCCCTGCAGGGGGTTGGACTAGATGACCTTTGGAGGCTCTTTTTCAAAGCATTCTATGATTCTGTGATTCTATATCCTTTAACATGTTTTTCCAAACTACCTACAAGACCCTGGTCATGGTTTAACCACAGCCAGCAACTAAGCACCGTGCAGCTTCTCAATCCCTCCTTCCCCCCAGTGAGATGGGGAACAATTAAAAAAAGCCAATAAACTTCTGCACTGAGATAAAGACAGCTTAATAAGACAGAAAAGGAAGAAAATAATAATCATGATGATAATAACATTTGAAAACTACAGTAATAAGAAGAATTATAATATACAGAACAAGTGCTGAACAAAGCAATCGCTCCCTGCTCGCTGACCAGTGTCAGCCAGTTCTCACACAGCAATCTGCCCCTCCTGGCCATCTCTCCCCAGTTTAGATACTGGGCATGATGTCCTATGGTAGAGAACATCCCTTTGGCCAGGTGGGATCAGCTGTCCTGGCTGTGTCTCTTCTTAACTTCTTGTACCCCTCCAGCATTCTCCACAGCAGGGCATGAGAAGCTGGAAGTCCTTGACTCAGTGTGAACAGTGCTTAGCAACAACTAAAGACATCACTGTGTTATCAGCATTATACTCACACTAAATCCAAAACACAACCCTGTGCCAGCTACGAGGAAGGATAATCAACTTTTCCCCAGCCAAAACCAGAACAATCCTCCAGTTCATGTCCATGCCAGGGCTGTGCTGGCGATTAGATTAGAATACAGGTGGAAGCACAGCCAAGGTGTGGTTGTCCACAGTCAAAAAAAAGATGTTAGAAAAGCACTGATTATTTCAGAGACCTCAGAGCCAGGTAAACAAAAGTGACTGACAATAAAAACCCTGCCCAAATGTTTTTTCCCTAGCACCTATCCAAGCCAGCCTGCTACTGCATCCCTGGAGCAGTGCTGGTCTTCTAAATCATCCCCCCTTTCCCGTGGCAGATCCTGAGAGAGATGAATTGGTGCCTTAGGAAGGAGGGGGGGAAAAAACCCACAAGATATGCAACAGAAAGTGGTTTTACCATTTTTTTTTCCCTTGATTAACTAATGCTGCTTGTACACCAGTTTTCTGTGGAGAGCATGTGGCCCCGATCTGAAGCCTAATGGAGCATGTTGGCACGTGGGACGTGACTTGACTTCCCCTAATTGGCTTTATCACCAGCAAACCCACAGCAAAGCCCTCATTTGTTTCACTTAGCTTCCCTCTGACCAGTGGAACGTTGCTCTGTAAAACCAATCCTTCTCCATCTCCACCCAGCCCACGGTGCTGCTGCAAGTTTTTCTCCCCATCCTGAGGCTGACGTTTGCAAATCTATGTATTTATACATAATCCTGTCTTTTGCTGAGGTGTTTTTTTAAACCAAGCTGGAATGAGACAGGTAGACATTTTTTTAAATTTAATAGTGAGATGCCATCAATGCCTCCAGCTGCACATTTTGCTTCTGCAGGAGTCAGGTATTTACCTGCTGGAATAATGAACTATCAGCTGAATCGCTCTGGAGTGACAGGGACATTCTGCATTTTATGGCTTTTTGTGACAACACTCCCCACTCAATAAGTACAGATTTTTCTCAGGAGGAGAAGACCCTCTTTGTAATTGATATTTTCAGAGCAACAGTAATCTCTGAGCTGCTGTGAATCAAGGACAGCACAGGAGGAGATGCCCCTGTGTCGAAAATAGCCAAAGACCAGTTCAATTCATCCTCATCTAGATGTGGTTCTCTGGGACCTGGCATTGGAGGAACATAATAACCCCATAAATTTGTTTTCTTTGCTGAGATGAGTGGTTTGAAGCTCCATGACCCTGCCCCTCTCCCTGTGGCTTGGTCTTAGGTTTGTTTGCAATGGTTGATGTCTTACGCCAAGCACTTGGTAGGCAGCACCCTCCACCCTGGGGTGTGCTGGTGGCAGAGGGACATCACCCCAAGGGCATCATAGATCCCATCACACACAATCCTGACCCATCATACTTACATAAACAGAAGAGCTGGAGAAGACCTGAAATTTCCTACTCTCTGAGTGATTCTAACACTTGGAACAGAGCAAAAGGAAGGAAGCAAAGAGCCAAGTTCAAGTGTGGTGCAAGGGTTAATGAAACCAGCAGCAATAAAACGTTTGGAAATGATTGATAAGAAACTACCCTTTGCTTCCAGCCTTGCCATTTCCCTTCTTTCTCTCTCTTTTTGAAAGATTTTAGACCTGTAAGGATTTTAAATACATCCACATAATGCAGCTTCAGACAGCAAACAGGATTAAAACCCGACTCCAGAAAAGGCAAGGAAGTCAGATTACTTGTCAAAATTAAATTTGCCTTTGGATGCCATTACTTTCTACATTAAAAAGCTGTGGGGATTAGGAGATAAAAGAGCTAAATCCAATCTGGAGACAGGCTCAGAGGAAAAATGTCAGCCAGCCAGTAATCCAGGCTTTTTTTTTTTTCTCTAATAGGATCCTCCTGAAGTCAAAGAAAGTGAGAATAATTATTTAATTCCATTTTGGAGTCTGGTCTCTTTATCGACCCGGCTCAGCGTCGCTGTTCCAGTGGTAAATCAACTGGTGGCACCCATTTCCCAGCAGCTCCACGAGCAGTTTCCTTCACCCTCCCTACAAAAAGGACCCCACAGGTCTTTGTGCCACTCCCTGAGGGATTTAACTGCCACTAAACTGTGCCCAGCCAAGGGGCAGGGGATGGACCATCTGGAGCCAAAGGGGTCATTTGGGGGTAATTCTTCACTGTAGTCCACAGCCAACAGTAAAACTCCTCTTTTTCAGGTATTTTTTTCTTTGCTAAGGGTAATAAATAAAAGCTATTAATTAAAATGAATAAATAAGTTCAGCTGAAGCACAAAGGTGCCGTTGCACGTCCTCGTGCTGTCGCCACCGTAACAACCAATTTCCACCTCCCAAAGACCCAGAGCCTTTTCAAGCAGATTCCCCTTCTTCATCTTTTGAAGCAGAGCCACAGAGCCAAAAATTACAGCCTGCCCCAAATATCCTAGCACCTAAAAGACTGTAACCATGGTTGCACAGTTATCTGCAGGCATGGTTATGCACACAGACACACATGTATTGACTCAGAGGATGACTTAATCCTTCAGCGTGGTACAGGTCTCCAGCCTCGTGCCATCTGACAAGCTGATGGACTCCTGCCAAAGTTTTCTTTGACCCAAGCACTGGACAAAGCTCTTTGGCTACCTCTGTGGAGGGGAATTAGCAATCAATAAACATCAAAGTGTGTTAGGGCTTAGTGAGCAGAAACCGTACACGAGCGGGGCTGGTGGGCACGTGCTCTGGTTGCCAAAGCCAGGGAGATGAGAAGATGGGCTGTGCTTGGTCTTGTTTAACGCAGGCCCAGATGATCCTGGGAGTTCAAAGGTGGGCAAGAAGCAAATGCTGGATATGAGAGTGTTCTTTTTAATAGGAGGAGGAGAGCAGGCATCTCTGGAGAGCTAGAGAGATCGTGCACTGGAGTTCAGCTGAACGCAGGAGTCAAACTGCAGGTCAAGAATCATTTATCCAGAGACACTCTTCTACTCTAAAAAAAAGCCAAAAATAGTCTTGGAAAGAAGCAACAGGACTCTACCACCAAGAGGGGAAAACAAAGGTTCTACTAGACCCCAATGACTTTGGGGCTGGAAAATACACCTCCTCATGTAGGAAGGGCAACTGTGCAGCTTGTAGGTGATACAGCAGGTGAATAGATGTCTCACAGGATGAAGAAAAATGCTTTCACATCCTCCTGTATGATTGCTAAGTGCTTTCCCTGCTGGCTCAGGCACATCTGGGTATTTCACCAGGGAAGCACAGGGCAGGAGGCTCTGGTGGTGTCTCCAGCATCTCCACCGAACCACCCTGCTGGGGGCTGCAGGACAAGGCTCGGTGGTGCCAGCAAGGGCAAGGGGCTGCCTCCAAGTGACTGTCACTGGTAGAGGCCAGGAGACTGGTGCTTCCCATGCAGGAGCCACAAAAAGCCCTTCCTACCAGGATCTCACAGGGTTCTGTGTGGCCTGACACCCCCTCCACAGGGCTCCACTCACCATGGGCACACTGAGACCGTCCAAGCAGCTCCTTTTAACTTCTTCCTCTTGTTTTTCTGACGTGGTTTCTCTCCAGCCAGCTGCCTGTGGATGTTTTGTTACTTCCCAGCAGTTAGCAGCAACAGGTAAGTGCTTGCAGAGGACCATGAAAGGACCCAAAGTAAGGCATGAACACCCCTTGCTCCCCCCAGGAGCATCTGCCAGTGCCACAGACTGAGGGCAGGAAGAAAAGCAAGCAACCCTCCACATTGCCTCAGCCTCCAGCAAAGCCAGACATAGGGGACACCCACCACCTCCTTTCCCAAATTAATCACCTATCCCTAGCCTTCAGCTGCTAAATCTCATGCCTGTCCAAATAAAAATGACAGCAAGATCATTGCCACCAACCTGGGCAGCCTATATCATGCCCACAACTGCTGGAAGGGCCAGACTGTGCCACCCATCCCTCCTGCAGCCCCAAACATGCCCATGGGCAGCTGGAAGGACAATACCTGGAGAGAGGCACCACTCAGCTGCTGTTGCTTCTCCTTTTGCAACCAAACAGCAGCCTCCTAGATGCCTGAGCCCGGGGGTATGGTGATTTATACAAATAACAAAGGGCAGTGAGGAGGAAAACTGCAGCTAAGCTGGCCAAGTGGATGCACACTGGAGGGGTTTCTGACAGAGAAATGACAGAGGAAGCTGTTTGGGTGACATGGTTCTACTAGGATGCCATCCTCAGTGCCCGTGCCAGCCCTGCCCTTCCCACTCTGGCACAGGGAAGGGGCTCCTCCACTCCTGATGCATTGCTGGGTTTAATTAAACTAGCTGTAGAAAAAATAACATTTTCCTTCAGTAATTCATCCCCACGGCTCCCCTATTTTGTCATTTTAATTAAAGCCAGCCCCAGTTTGGATGTTTGCAGCGATTAGTATTAAATCAAGTTTGGGCCTTAGGGATTGGCCCCTTTTGTTTTTTTATTTTTCTTGGGTTTTTACAGCAAAAAAACCCAACAGAGTCTGAGGCTGAATGCGTGAAAAGGGCAACAGGGCTGCCAGTGCAGGGACTTCAGGCTTCATTAGGGAGGAGTTTAGCTCAATTTACTGAGTTCCCTCTGTCTTTGCTCATCAGCTGCAGAAAGATAGTCAGGTCCAGGGCTCTGATGGCAAACGTGAGGAGAAGCAGCTCCTGGGGAACTTGCTGATGGAGGGTGGACTGTGACTGCCACCCTCTCCTGTGAGCAGTTCATCCCCTTCTCTGGGATGGAGAGCAGGCAAAGGGGGTGTCATGCCCCCAAAACTCAGCCTTGGGGCTCCCGTGGCTGAGCTGCATTTCTCAGCTAGGTATCTCAACTTGATTATTCTTTGGAGAACAGTCAGCTCTGCACTTTGTCTCCCAGTAAAGCCACTCTGACCCTTCATCTTGCATACACAGAGCAAAAGACAGTCCCAGACTTTGTATTGTAAGGAGGTGAGGGAGCTGGGAGCTCATTACCTGCCCTGGGCAGACGATGCCTGACCCAGCTCTGCTCATCCCTCCCTCTCAGCATGTGCCCATCCTTATATCTGGAATTTTCCTTAATGACTATCCTCAAACTTCCCTTCTTCAAGGTTAAATAATTTGCCCAGAGCTGCTTTGAAAATTATCAGTGTTTTAAACATGAGCTATAAGGTATTCAGTGTTTTTCCTCAACTCAGAGCTTCAAGGCTAGGCAGTTACCTGGGAATCACACATTTTACTTTAAAAAAGGATTTTGGTTTCAGCCTTGTGAGTGCCAGAGTATAGGTGGAACAAGATGATCTGTGCTTTAGCTAGTGGCTCAGAAACAAAGAAAGGAAGAAAGAGAAAAGAACTCAATAAAAATTTCCTAAATCTGATTTTTTCCACACAAATGCAAGTTCTCCCTGTGCCCAGTTCAGAGTCTGAGCAGGGGCACAAGGGTGTTTGGTGTTTCTGACAAGCAGCAGCTCCCAGGAGTTACTTTGCTGCCAGGACATGGTTCCATCATTGCCATAATCTGAATTTCTCTCCCAAGGACTTCTCAGCAGGGAGCGATGGCTGGAGGTGCACAGGACCACACTCTGGCACAAGCCACCTCCACTGCCTTCCTGACCCACCAGTGATCACCCCAAAACATCAGCATCTCCACAGATGCCTCCCTTAACAGCCTGGCCACCCCAGGGCAGACAGCAGCTGAGCCCTCACCCCACCTCTACCAAGGAGAGGAGCATGGTGAGACTCCAGCCAAAACCAGGCTGCCAGGATGACCTTACCCAGCTCACAGAACTCCATCCAAACACCAGATCTGCTGGCTGAAGGCTACACAGGGCTGTGGGTGTGTCAGTGTAACACTCCCCAAAGGCAGCAGGTCCCTGCTTTTGACATTGCAGCCACGGGTGTCTTCTGCAGCTCAGGAGGATGCTCAGCACAGAGGGGAGCTGGCTGGCCAAGGTGGGAGGCAGCACTGCCAGCTCCAGCTAGCTGAGCAGAAGCAGATGGAAGAAACAGGAGGAAGTATTTATTGCAGAATGAGTCAAGGCTGTGATTTTGCACAAGAGGAAACTGCTCTTTCCAAAAGAAAAAAGAAAAAAAAGGAATCTTGTCAACAAGTCCCTGAGATGATGGTGGCCACAAGCCCTCACAGGGTCACCTGGAATCATCCCAGCTTTCTGCTAGAGCTGAGCTGCAGTTTTGCTGGCCTGAGGCAGAGAGAAGGGAAGGCTGCATTGGCAGGAGCAGGGTTTGTGTTTTGGTTTCTCATCCCACACACAGTACAAGGAGGAGAGAGGCTGCAGCCAGCAGTGGTCACCCCTTGCCCCTGCCCTGGCTCCCCCCGGCAGTTCTTGACACCTTTAGAGAAGCTGCCCACAAGGGCACACATCCAGCCACTTGACATCTACCCCACCTTGACCCCTAGAAAATGACAGGGCATACAAAGACAGAAGTTGAAGCCTGAATGCTGAGACCTCAGAGAACCAGCAGCCACATCTAAAAGCCAAGCAAAGAATGAAAACATTTCAGCAAGAGCCATAACCTCTGAAAGGAAGGACCAAGATTCTTGTACTGACCTAGAAGCACAGAAAAACCTAAAGCCTTCTGCTCTCAGCCACTCAGACTTATATAGCCCCCTTCACAATGACTTGGTAATTAATAATAATTAGAGTTACTCATCACACCTGACTCCCACCTGCCTTTGAGAAGGTTGCAGAGGCTTTCTGCCATGGAAGATGGTTTAACTCCATCCATTCCACCCCAGGATTTCTGAGCTACTCTGCTCTCACCCAGCTGTTAGTGCCTCTCAGGGACTCTTGTGCACCTTGGGGTGCTGCACATGAGCATCAAGTCC
>NW_008589054.1:0-29291 GCF_000691845.1 Merops nubicus
TAACTAAATAACATATATATACACATATAAGTGTGTCCAGAAAGTATCAACCATCCCCAAAGCACAGACCAAACTGCAAAATAGATTTTACTAGTATATATGTCTTTCTGTTAAAAGGAACATACTGCTGCTATTTCTTCTACCTGTTCTTTCTATTGTTAATTTATTTATTTGAATTCAAAGTTAGTGTTTTCTTCTAGGAATAGTGACAGGGAGAACAGTTCTTTATGTCTGAAGTGGTGGTTACTTCCTTAATATTATCATTTATAGTGATTTTGGAAATTTTATTGAATTCAATACATGTCCAAGTAGTTCTCATTCATTTCCCACTCAACACCAACACTACACTTTTGAAGTACCAACCCAGTTAAGCTGTTGATTAAACAGTCTTTACCAACTGTTATGTCCTTAGTGTGCCTGTTCTACTGGGAAGCAGTTACACAGCACACTGCAAGAAAGCATCTCCAATATTCCTTTAAGCTAAAGATGTTAGGAATGAAAACAAAATTATTAATAAACATCCTTTTTCTTTCAATAACATTAATGAGGTGCAGGTGTCAGAAAAACTTCATATTTTCTTCCTTTGAGTCTTTGTAAGCTTTTCCACCAGTTCCAACTTCTGCATTTCTGAACCAGTTTCAATACTACATAAAGCCTTGGTATCCTCTCAAGAAAAATAAACCATGTAGGAAACATGTACCTATAGCTCTTCTACCATCAAAATGAAAGTATTACTCCTGACACCTGGGGTAGGAGACAGCACCCTATGAAAGGTGAATGTTACATGCACTTTATCTCTTGTCCTTCTATACTGCCTCATGGATTTTGCCAGCTGGACACAGAATAACAACTTACCACAGAGGACAATCTCTTTTCTTCACTCGTGCCACTTAACACAAAGCCAGCAATCATTTTCAAAACAAGCAGCCAACTGTGTAGGAAATCTGACAGAATATTTTGCACAAGATGAAGGAAACTGGGGGGATGTTTTAGCACTATCTTTCACTGCTTGTTTTCCTCCAGGTGGGTTTTCTCCAGGCAGTGGCTGGAGACCTGCAGCCTGTCCCCAGACATGCACACTGTCTGCCCAATGCTTCACTTCTGCTTCTGACATTTGATTTAGGAGCCCATACATTTTTTTCAGTTACTAGTTTAAGAAATTATATTGTAGACTGTGACTGCTGAGAATTAACCATTAGCCTCAGCTAGAAGCATAAGACAGGACAGCACAGGAAAATACGTACAGGACTTTTCTTCTCTAGTCAAAAAGGCTGTAAAAATGCTGCTTTCTGTTTTCCAGTGGAAGGATTTCTCCTGCGTAGCCACGGGACAATCTAAACCAGAGCGTTACCCTACCCAGTGAGCCAACACCCCACAGAACACCAGTTTTAAGGGACATGTAAGGAGGCCTAAGGGACAGGCCACTCTCTCTAAGCCAGCTCTCCACAGAGAATCACACAGAAGTTACAGTGAAAAGAACACAAGCTTGAAACCATGGCATTGCCCTTTTGGCCTCAGCTTTCCTGTTACTTTCTAGCCTTTTTACTCCTGGACTTGTGGTATCAAAGTCTCTGCCCAGCTATCACCAGCAACATGATGCATCTGAATATCTTGCTGGGGCATCACTTTCCATGATGAAGAGCATCACTTAGCTTAACAACTTTGCACTAACATTCCTTGGCAAATTTATCAAATTGAAGCCTCGTTAAGTGGCTGCTGATGTAATCTCAGGAGAAAAAGCACAGTGCAACTGCTGGTAAAGGAACTTGTAAACACTGCAGTAACAGGATGATTTTTTAAAAAAATATATATATTTCAGCATGTGAAACCTTTCATCTCCTGCTTTCTTAACATGTCCTTAATTCTGGTTTTGGAAGTACTATTTGTGAGACTTATTTGATTCATCCAGGATTTTCACACCACAATTAAGTTCTATGCACAACTTCCATAAGTTAGCATTTAAAAATGGAACAATTAAGACTTCTATACAATGAAGACTCAGGATCCTCTAGGGGACTGTCTTGTCTGCAAAATTACTACTTGTCCCTGCTACATTAAGGCACAAGCCAAAGGCAAATTGACTTCACCTTCTGGGAAATGTAATGATCCCCAGAAATTCTCTGCTTAGAGTTAAGTCATTTGTCGTTCATTAATTCCTTACTCCTGAGAAGACATGCTGCCCCAGCTTCACCTTTCTCTCTTCTGCTCTTACCATTCTTTCATGACATGTTAATTCTCCAGATTTCAGCTTTAAAAACAACACGTGTGGGTCAGAGTGCTACAAAAATCTGCCAGGTTCCAACTTTCCAGATTAAAAGTGACTTTTTACGGCAGTTTATTGCTCCCCCACAAACTGTGTGTAGTATCTTCTGCAGTAAAGCTCTTTTGCTTTTACTTTTTAGGAAGTGCAATCGTAAAAATTAACGACCCAGTTTTAGTGAGCCTTTGCACCACTGAATATTAGCACTATGTAAACTGTAGGGACAGAGATGTCAACTAAAAGCAGCTCTAATGCCAAAGGAGAGACCCTGCTTTAAGTTCAGAAATCCAGTTCAAGAGAATGCACAGGAGTTCCTGACTCCAGGCAGTTCCCATCTTCAGTGCTCTGCTTTCCTTCATTGTTGCCACCTTATTATTTTTGTAACCACTCTGTATTATCTCTGGTTAGAAGAATGAAGAAATCAAGTTCAGGTTCACTGTTTCCTGAGCTGTGTTTCTATCAGACTGTCAAAAAGTATGTAAGAATGAAATGGGAGACAGAAAGCACACCGGGAACGCTCAGATAGGAGCAACTGAACTGAAATTTCCAATTCATTTCACACACAAATCCTTTTATTCAAAGTCAGCCTAGTCAAAAACTGTTTCAAAACTGAGCTCAGTGCTACATCTCAAGATTGCAGGTTCTATTCCAACTTTTCAAGGCAACATCTTTAAAAATTAACTAAATCATTTCTATCAATTTCTGTCTAGTGACTGCATGGTACAAATAACAGGAGTCAATTGGCAACAAAGCTTCTATGAAAACCTACCTTCTTTTTCCATGACTCAACATCACAAGAGTCACCTTTGTCCTACCACTAAACTTTCTGACTTGCAACTAGAGTTTGGAGTCGGAAAATGAGATTTAAAAAGGTATTTCAAAAGGTGCTGGGTATGTCTTGTCTCACTAGCACCACATCATCACATTTTACTGAGTACACCAAAACAAGACTGTACTTTTTAAGTTACATCTTAAACCCCAGTTAGCACCAAAATGCGCTTCTAATTTTGCACTGAGTAGATCTCAATTACACACCAGACATTTCAGAAACTGCAGAGCGATTCTATCAGGCTAAAAGCAAAATTACAGGTAGGTTAGAAAAACTGTAATGACGTTCAAAACCTTGTTTCCCCTTTTTAACCCAACTTGCCTCCAGGGCAGTGGCAATTCAGCAGTCAGGATTAAGGGGACTGCATGCTCAACGAGCTGCTCTGGAGCCAAGGAACCAGGACTTACTACACAGTCCCATGGGACTCTGCTACGCCAGCTGTCCCCGAGCCAGCCTTCTGTCTGGTTTCACAGAACTAATAGTAAGAAACTCCCCCACATCCACACACACAACACTGCTCGCAGCCAATCTTGAAACCAAAATCCTCTCTGAGAATGTCGCCTCCCTTTAAGGAACTGTACAGTTAATATTGAACCAAGAACAGCAGAAGAAATTCTTCGACACCTGAATGCACAAATCCTTCTTAAAGGCTTCTAAGAACTTTTATTAAAACTTATTTTTAAACATTTAAATCTGTAATTTATAATATCCAACACTGTTCCTTTTAGATCGACCCAAATTACTATTTTTTAAAGTATTTGCTTTGTCCCAGCTAAAAAAGAAATTTCACTCTACTAGCCTAAAACTCATGCTCATGAAGGCTTCAGCCACTAAAAACTACTTTCTCATAGCTTCAAATGTCACTGCTGGTGGAGATCCACAAGAGTACCTGTCATACACAGGCTTATCCTGGGAGTTTGGTTGGTTTGTTTTTCTTTTTGGACAGTCTAGAACTAAAAGTGGTAGCAAACCAAGTAGCCTCTGCACAGCATTGCTAAGCTTCCCAGGCAAATCTGAATACCATGTGGTTGTGCTATCCTCACATACACAACAACAGGAAAAAAAGAGCAGTTTTCAAATCAAGGATTTGCTCATTTAGTGAAAAATTTACTCTGATATTAATCAAATTAATAGCAAGAGTATAAAAGCAGCCCTTAGCATTGCATTCTTCACATTCTCAGCCTGATCTTGAGTTTGTTAGCTGGATTATTGCTTTTTTTTTATCATCACACAATTTAAAACAACTTTCGATAGAAGTTGTCAGTAAACTATATTCTCTCAAGTTTGAACTCCATTCTGTTTAGAACAACATCACTTTGGCTTGTTTTTCAAGGAAAAAAGGCAAACCAGCTAAATCTATTTTTGATTTCACAGCATATAGGTCAGGTAGATACAAATTTTCAGGCCCTTCTTGCTCTCTGCTGGCCTTGTCAATGTATTTAAAAATTAAGTGGCCACCCAGAGGTTCTGACTCCCGTTTTATAAATCTAGAGGCTAAGTTTAAAAGGTCATGAGAAAAGGAAGTGTTCTATTATTTACATTTCTGAATTATGATGATCATGGCAAGGAACCCCTCGGCAACCCTCACAACATACCATAAAACTTTTTAAAGTAATAATTTCTTAGTATTTTCAGTCTTTACAGTGAGTTATTCAGATATTAAATTTCCTATGAAATTAACATGACCTCTGGAAAGGCAGCATCTTAAATTATATTACTTATTTAAATTCCATATACCTCACTGTACTTTATGCATTATTCCTAATAACTTTAGAATATTAGGAAGTTAATTTCTAAGATTACTCTATTATTAACGTTGCTCCACAAAAATCCAAGGAATTTAAGTGGCAATGGGGTTCTCTGTGCAGCTTTCCAACTCTCTGAATAGAACACAGCTGATAAAGTGGATTGAAGGTTGGTGCTTTTACTTCAACTAGTCTGGCAGGCTTTGAAAGGCAGGAGAGGATTGTCCATCTGAAGGTAGATGGTATCAAGCAGGGACTTCCAAGCAATTCTACTACAGTAAACAGGAGCCATGGTTTAAGAGCTCACCTCTGGAAGCTTGGCTTCACATTCATGCAGTATCTTCTGAAATCTGTGGAAGTATTAACTCCCAGTTACCCTCCTAAAACTAAGTTAAAAAAATCCACCCCAAACCCCTCAAAAAACATTAATACAGAGAAATATCATCCCTCCTTAAAAGGACTCCTACAGAGAACACAGGAGAAGCCCTGTAAATCCAGGAGAATCACACAAATTACACGTGTTGAAGCTACTGCTCGTATTAGTGACACCCTGCAGCTACAACAGTACAGTTAAACCTGGTTAAGTTTAAGGTAAAAATTACAATGCTGTCAGATCCTAACTTGATCCAGATTGAACACATCCGATTCTGAGTACAAGACTCCCAAGCTGAGGCACCTGTATGAAAACTAATGAGCAAAAGCTAAAACAAGATAACGAATTCAGGAGCGATGAGAACTGCAGGTTCATGGGTGCTCTCATTGAAAAAAACCCTGGGGCTTAACTCAGGCTTAATGCTGTGCAAACATATCTGCTGGATAAAGGCTGAAATTTAGAATTTGAGGCAGTTTTATAATGAGTTTTGAAGCTGTTAAGGAACATGTAAGGTTTGCTTAACCTTACCCAAATAGCACTTCACAGTTCTGTTTTAGACTACTTTTTACAGTTGCCTGTTCTGTTAACCCAGAAATTCATGCACTGGCTTCAGGGAGATGTTCAAGGGACATTCAGAGACACACATACAGGTGAGTTTAACAAATTACTTTTTGATTTTTCCTTTCTTTTGATGATCAGGGTTTTTTTCCTTGCCAAACCTGACACGCATGTAACAAGTCTTAACCCAATTAGCTGGAAACTGATTTATCTATTCAACATATGGGTGAAAAAAAGAAGAAACCTTTTCAGGTAATGAACGTGACACAGACCCAGAGAAGGGATCTCACCAAAACATCCACTATTTAATTTTATTTACTCCCTCCTGTAGCAGTAAAGGACTTACCCACCAGCACTCCAATCCAATTGCCTCCTGTGCAGCGCTGCTGATCTTTCTAAATCAATTTTTATCACTCACTGAGTCTTAAACTCATGCTCTTCACTGAAGCATTTAATTCAATACAAGTGTTAACTCTGATCTAGAGGGAGTGGGGCAGCAGGTGAAGGGAAAAGTATCACCGGTAAAGCATCAGGTTACTTATCAGCTGGAGAAGAAATAGAAACAGCTTGTAACAGCAGAAAGTTCAGAGGGTTCTGAAAACCTATTTCCTTTGTGTTCTCCCAACACTTCAAACACACACAAGAAGTTATGCACAACTAGACACTGGCAGATTGCAAAGCTTTCCTACCACCTAACAAAAGGGATAGTATTTTATTATTTCTCCCTCATTCAGCTTTTTCACCATTATCCTTGGGGCAGTAGCATTTGAGATTACATCATACAGCATAAAAATACATATTCTTAGCAACTAAAACTCAGGCTATTTTAATGCTACAGAGTGGAATGCAGGGCATGGCAGTTCAACTCTTGAAGAAAATCTGTAATGGGCTTTAAAAAAAAAAACAAAAAGTCCTGCATTGCAGAGGAACTGGTACACTTTGCATCACCAACAGATTTACTATTGTGTATTTACTACTGTAAACTTGTTGGTGGTGCAAGGTGTACCAGTTCCTCTGACAAAAAAAAAGGTCAAACTGAAGCCAAGACACGAAGCTGCTGGTATGAGTAGATAACACTATCTGGCCTCTCAATATGAGAGCACTCTTAATAATACTGCTTCAAGAAGCTTTTGTTACAGATACACGATACACATGAAATTCATGAGCAGGATCCTGAACTGGGAGAAGTACAGACGTAAGAGATTACTTAAATCCCTTACCTAAAAGTAAGAGATTACTGAAGTGTTCCTTGTTCACATTGCTTTAATGGCTTTCATATTTTGATAAATAAAAATGGGGTTATTAAACACTATTAAAAAAAAAAAATAACACATCACACAATAACAAGCCAAGCATCAGCACTGAGGAGGACAATCAGGAGAACTTGCAAGCTGCTCTTTTGACAGGAGCTGCTGGTTTAAAATACATCACATCCTTGCCAGTTCAGACATCCACAGGACACGACCAACAAGGACCTTCAATATTGTGCTCCTAGGAAACCAGAGTGTGGCAAGGCACAAAAGCAGCCTCAAATATTAATTAAAAAATGTACATGCTATCAAATATACACAGCCATAGCCTGATACTGATGTTACCAGGAAAAGGCAAACAAGTTGAAGTTGTGGAGAACTACTCCAAGGCAATTCTAACCATGTAAAAATAAATTTATTAATAGGGGACAAATCTACAGACTGAATCTTCTCTCTATAATGGCACAACCAAAAAATCCCAGATCAACATCCAAGCATCAGACAGGAAACAAAACAAAAATTTTTTTCAATAGTCTGGGACGTTCCATAAATCACATAAAATAAACGGTGTCTGGCATTTACCATACCTGAATCTGTACAACCCCTTCCCATGTTGAACTTTGGGATTGACTGAATTTCAATTGATTTCCTTTCATATTGTGATCACAGGACCACAGAAGCCACTGGGCAAGAACAGCAGGTATCTGGAAATTGGCACTTCCATTACAGATATTTTCATTACAGAGCCTATAGCCTGTTAACCCTGAACAAGGTCAGGACGCAGAGCCTGGAGACTGCTAACACACAAAACAACATAGTTTAAAGATGGATTTTTCAAAAAACAATTTTAAACTGATTTTACAAGCTAATTCCCCATAGGAAACCAGTGTCCTTTCATCTACGAAAACAAATACATCCAAGATCAGTCTTAATAGTTACTTGTGCTTCAATAACCAATCACAGCAAGAAGCCAAAGAATAGTGCACTAAAAGTACAATTTTGACAGACTCCCTCAAAATTCTGTAAGGATGCATTAAAACTAATCCTTGAAGGGGGGGAAGGGGAATCCAATATTGCCTATAGTTCCATTGTGTTAGATTTTTTCTTAGGACTTATGAACATTACAGTGAAATTACCCAAACAAAAATATTTGTGAATATTCACAGATCTCAAGTGATGTTAAAGAAGCACCTTAGACACACTACAGAAAAAGAATATATTCAAAGACAGTATGAAGTCAGAAATAAGCTTTAAAAACTAAACTACACCATTTGTCAAACTGACAGCCTAAAGTAGCTCGCTTGCAACGACTGATGCAGATTGCATAAAAAGCCAGAATATTAAAACCCAGCAAAGAGCCAAACAATAAATTACAATGTATATGCACATTGTGCTTTTCCCCTCTTATCAAAGCATGCTATCTGTTATGCTTTCTCCCCACCTCCTACAACAACTTTTTAGAGATAATATCTTCACATGTTATGGACTAACTGAATGATTAACTACAACTGGGGAGAAGAGGGGTTTTTTTAAACAAACAAAAAAAAAAGACTACAAGAAGCTGGTATGTCATTTCCTAAGCCAAGAGTACTTTGCTGCTCTGTGAAAGGATGGCTGGCCTCTGAGGAATTAACAAAGCAGTTAACCACCAGCACTTTTCATATAGCCCAGCTATGATATTGAACATGCTGGGGTCCAATAACAGTTTATTGGTAAAATGACATATTTTAATCTAACGTTGACATATTTAATTACAGTCTATAAACATTAGTAATATTAAAAAATAGTAGAAGCAAGTACTTTGTCTCAACTTAATTAAAAAGAACATGGAGGGAAAGATAGAGATTTTCAATCTAGAAGGCAAGAACGAAGCTGGATTCTTCTAAGAGGAATGCTTAAAGACAACAGGATGGGAAAGGGAAGCCCAAAGACCTACCAGAAATTCCAGCTTATAAATAAAAGAACAGACAATCACAACTTGTTTCCAAGGTTTCCTTAGTTTCTATGCTGCTGCTTTTCCTTGAGTTGAAGATACAAGTGAGGTTGGCTACAAGGAGAGATGTGCCACTAGTAAGGCTGATTCCAATTAGGAGACTACCAGCTATCAGAATGATCCTGTTCTTATCAGGCTTATTTGGTCAACACCACATAAATCTCCTAACCTTTTAAAAGGAGTGATAATAGTCTCAGCACTAAAAGTAAGAGAAGTTCCTTTTGGAAAATGATGACTTTATACCTAGAAAACTTCCTCACCTCAGCATTCATGTGTTATGAGCTGCAAGATTTAACTTTGCTTTCACTGGGGAAAGTCATGTCCTCTGTGTAGAAAAGGTCCCAACAAGACTGTAAAACTGAGTGCCAGGTTCCAGATCTCTGGTTTTACTACAGGTGAAAGATCACAGCATTTCTGAAGTCTATTGCTAACAGCCTCGATGTGAGGCCTCTAACTTGGGTATTCTGGGGGCTGGGGCCAGGGTGACACACCAGAGTTGTTGGTTTGTCTTAAACATCTCTCTTTCTCTTGACTATCAGACTCCCTCTTTCCTCCTCCGTTTGTCTTCATGCTGCTCTTTGCTCTGCATTCCCAGGAGTCTCAGTACTGAGGCCTGCCAAGGTCTGCTTCAATCCAGAAAGAAAAACATCTGTTGTCTGGACTGGGAAGTTCTTATCAATAACCTTCTGAGCTCTTGACAAAGTAGTGTTTAGTAATTATCTAAATTACTCCACGATGACTTATCAGTATTTTTATGCCAACACTTACACTATGCATTACACTATAATTAAATTTTTAG
Organism: Merops nubicus; assembly: GCF_000691845.1. Taxonomy (NCBI): domain Eukaryota; kingdom Metazoa; phylum Chordata; class Aves; order Coraciiformes; family Meropidae; genus Merops; species Merops nubicus. Next base: position 9,808 of record NW_008589054.1, read on the forward strand.
TCAATAGTCTTAACATTTTTAACTGTTAGGGTGGATTGTACTTTAAATATTAAACTGTATGAACTGTGATAAAGGCCCACCCAGTCATCCTCCCCCTTTCCTTTCACTGCAGACTTATGTCAAGGAGAAAATTTTTCTACATGCAGAGCATTAACACCAAGAAACTGCTTTTATTTAAATAGTATGTAAGCAGGACCCCAAATTCAATTTGTCTCAGTCAAAAATGCCACTGGGCAGAAAAACTTCCAGAAAGACTTTATTACTAATCAATTGCAGCCTGTCCTACAACTGCTGATTAGGGTTTACTTCCCTGGGAAAGTGTGAAAACGTACTAACCCCAGTATGTCCTTCCACAACTAAAGGTTTACTTAAGGCTTCAGAGAAAGTTTGAAATAAGTATCATATATTGTGTGGCCTTTATTTTTGGCTAATTTGTCTTTTTAAAGCAATGTTTGCTCCTCTTTTTTGTTAAACTACACAGAATAGGAAGAGACTCACAGTAATTAAGGTCATCGTCTGTATCCTCCCAGAAAAAGCAAATCAGTACCTCCTCCTTTGCAAAACTAGCAGCCCTGTTGGTAAGACTCCAGCTGGTTATGGGACCACCATGAAATCCTGACTTGGGCCAGTCCTCACCAGTAGGCTATGTAGTGGTGAGCTATAGATAAAACCTACTTAGCACAGTGTCCTTACAAACACAATGAAACCCCACTGGAAAGTTTCTCTCTCTCTTTCTCACGGAGAGACAAGAGCCATCTTCTTGGTTAGTGTTTATAAACTCAGAGGCCTTAAAAGCAGAGTAGGACTTCTACCATAAATTCTATAACCAATTAGCAGTAAAAAAAGACAGCTAAAAATTACTCTTATGGCTCTAAATTGGCTCATATGAATGGAGCATTCTCTTAGAAAGATCAGAATTTGGATTACCTCTAAGAAATCCTGCTTGGCTGTGTGAGTGGCTGCACAGATGGACTGGCAGCACCACAGACAGTAGAAGGTGGAAGCCACTTGCTCAAGCTCCCATTCAGGGCAGGGGATGTTACAAAGGCTGCAGAAGAACCAATCTAAAGCTTTTCTGCATCTAAGACATGCTCCACAATGCACTTCCTTTCCCTCTGAGTTTTTCGAAACCATCACATGATCATATGATAAAGTATTTTGCACAGGTTACACTTACAAAACTCATTTTGAACAAACCCAAGTCCTTACAAATGTTTACTCCACAATGTACTTCCTTTCCCTCTGAGTTTTTCAAAAACATCACATGATCATATGGTAAAGGAGGTATTTTGCACAGGTTACACTTACAAAACTCATTTTGAACAAACCCAAGTCCTTACAAATGTTTACTGTTAGCTTTTCATAAATATAGGTACAATAAAATTTGAAGTTAGATACTGAATTGCTTGGAAAATATCCATCCATGAAATCTGCTGAAATTAAACAAAAATTGAGTCATTCTCAAGTAAAAGTTTTCTTATCAATACCCTGAATCTGACCTGATAAGCCATATGAAATTGGTAAGACATTTATAAGCTGCCAGATAAAAGTCATGTACAGCAAAGCCTATTTTGAACAAGTCCAGTATATCCTCAAGCTAATATCCAACACCATTCTGACCCAAGGGAATTCCCTTGCCCTGAGAAATACCTGTACAACTGTTTGCCACGCATCCTCTCATGAAAAAATTCAAATGCACGCAATTAGCCACAACATTTTACACTGAGAAGCAGCAGCAACATTAGTCAGGGCTGGTTTTTATCCCCTCCCAAGAAGTAGAAAAAAAAAAAAAATCAATTCTCACCTCCATGTCCATTCTACACATAGAAATGTACATACTTTAAAACAGTGTTATAAAACACTGTTCTATTACACGCATGGAATTTCATTTGCGGAAACAAATGTTCAGTAACCTCATTTCCTTTGCAACAGTGAACACTTTAGATTTTCTACACTCTATGGTGCTTATTCCATCGACATAGAGAAGCCTGAAAAAATATTCCAAGGCACCATTAATATCACATTGCTTGCATTAGACCCAGATACAGTAACATCTCAATAACAGTAAGCATGGATCATTGCTTCGTTCACATTTATTAAAGTCCCAGAGAATTGCTTCCTTAAATTTGTGTTTATTTCCAGGATATAAACAACCACTTAAGCTAGTTACTAGTAAAATTAATGACCCAAATATATGGAAAATGAAAGCTATAAGAACTGAAAATTGCACCCTAACCAACCAAATATGAAATCCATCCCCTTAAATTTCATTAAAGCATCTACACGTTGTCAAGACAGCTTATGTGAGATTTTTTTCCATTAGCCTAGAAGCTTTCCCCCTTCAAAGGAAGGATGGCAGCTTTCTCAACACCATATCAGTGCCTCTTCACCTCTGTGGTTTTACTGCTTGAAATAAAGTCTCTTTTTTGTTCAGATCTGAATGTCTGTGCTACACTCCAATCAAGTGAATTAAGTTTCACCATCTCCAATCTCATTCCAAAAAAACATTTGTCTGCATCACACATCTGCATTTAATACAACACAATTTGAAGAGAAGAGTCTGAGCAGTGGAGTACTTTATTAGAAGAAATACCAGAACTACATTAAGAAACCAATATAAGCACTTCTGTACCTCATCAGTATCATTAAATTCTTACAGATATATGAACACATCAATAAACCACCTCTTTCATCCAAAAAAGTGCTGGCTACGTTAAGTCATATACAGCAGAAGTTCAAAGAAAAATAGTACATGGGGAAAATGTTATATTCAACATAAAGTTAAAAATATGGAGTGAAACAAGAACTAGCTAGTGAGAAACAGGCAGTTTTCACACGATAGAAAAACCTCTTAACAGTGTTTTTCATTTATTTCCAACAGATAATTATACAATCTATATAGAACTTCTAACCCAGTTCCACATCTGTTTAGTAAGGACATTTCTCCAACAACAGTTTTCCATAAACTGTAATTTTCATGGACAGAAAGGTACTTGTCACATTGTTTTTTGACAGCTATTTAAACAGTTCAATTTTTCTTAACAGACCATGAGCTTATTTTGTCAGAAGGCCGAGTAGGAATTGGACTGCACAAAGTAACCACTGTTACAGCAAAAAAACTCTAACTGCAGGCTCATTTAAAAAATAAAAAAAACATCCAAAAACACACCCTCCCCCCCCCCCGCAATGAGACAGTTTCCTAGCAAAAACTTAATGCATAAAATACATCCCAAAGTAGTAGTGAAATTAAAACAATGCTACATGGAAATAATGCAAGTGTAGTATGAACTTGAGACAGCAATACAGTATTCCCAAACAAGGCTCAAGTAAAGCACACCAGGGTTTTAATTTCTAAAAAGGAAAAGATACTGCAATGAAGGGAACAACAAAGCTCTCACGTCAGATGAAACCATGTCTACAACAGCCTAAGGCACTGCAGAAGGCTGCATTTGGTTGCAATTCATGGGATAAGGTCTATTACACACAGCTAATCTGGTACAGTCTGTCACATCCAGCTCTTCCACCCCACGTTAACCCTTCACTGGAAAGGGGAAATCCAGATATCACACAGCCATGTTAGCTCAGTCAGTCACAGCCAACAGTGCAACTGTTTGAAGGTGCCTAGAAGAAACTCTTAGGTGTGTGAGAACCCTGTGCTTCAGCCTCAGCCCTCAACAATGTTGTGTGGCAACACACAAGTCTTCCAAACAGCTCTGGAGCACAGCATTCAACCCTTCTACACTAACCACCACACCAGACTGGTTTCCATTACCAGAGCAGGAAGACTATCAAAATTAAAAGTGCCATTTGGGAAGCCACAAATCAATAATTTTTATGAAGAAAAGTTCTAATTAAATAGCAACCACAAGCAGCTCACTCTCTCCTGAACCAAGCTACAACGGGCTGAGACATCATCTCTTCTTCACACAGCACGGCTACTGCTCACTCCATGTGATACAGAAGAACCAGAGGTGCTACACCGTAGCTATAACATCCAACCCTCACTTGATATTTATCTTCAGGGCAGAAAATAATTGGATGTCACACCTACTAACTCAATTTCATTCTGCTAATTATTCTTTAGTGGTATTTTTTTCTTCCTCTCTCCCCTCGCCACCGCATTTTGAATGGGATTAATGAAGTCACTGGTGAAATTATTTTGAAGACTATTGATCATGTACAAAGCAACTACCCCCTCAATCTTTCTTCAGAAAAAAAAAAAGGCACAGAAAGATCATCAAGTTTCACAGATTTATATTTCAGTCTTCAGAGAACAAGATACAAGACTTACCTCAATGTCTCAACTTTTACTTCAAAAAAAAACTTCAGACATGGTTATTCCATCCTTACACCACTGCAAAGAACTAAACAGTGACACAAACAACCCACGAGCCTACTCCAAGGCAAGAAAGCCAGTTCTTGTTTCTGCTCCACTCATTTCCTCACCACTGCACAGGCTCCTGCATAAAGCATGGCCTGGTTCCTGCTCCTCACTGTGCTTCTCCAAGCCTCACGAAGGGCGAGTGTTTCCCCAGTGAGAACAGGACTATTTTGTCAGTTAACCTGATGATCCAATGGCTGAACTGAAAGCACAGCATACACCAGAACAAAGAGAAGATAAATAGTCACTGTTTGTTTCAAAGGCAAGTTTGTAGAGAGCCATAACAAATAAATCTTTGCACAGTTCTAATGACAGTCCAATGCCTAAATGCTGTAGAACATTTCACAGACACACACTAGTGCTGATCAGCTGAAGCAACCTTCAACCCTAGGAGGAGGAAATCAAGAACTACTGTATAAAAAACTTGGTGGTTTGAATATGTGTTTTTTCACAAGGAGAGCAGATTCAACAGTTCAAAGGCACGTAAGAAATCAGTCACATGATGTCACCAGTTAGCACACACAGAACAAAACACCCGTGCACATTCTGACAGACAATACTTAGAGATGTGCAATTACTGTATGCCATTATCTTCCAGTAGGGCCAGCAGGATGAAAGGCTACCAGATGGCCTCTCCTGACTACTGCATTTTGAGAGCCTCTGAGCATACTGAGCTGTGGCTGAGCTGTGCAGAACACAGGAGAGGACAGACACCTGACACAGAAACTTCCCTGCTTCCCTCTCCTCCTGTCTCCTCTCAGCCTTCCCTACAGGACAGTCAGAGGCTGAGCCCACCCAAAGACAGCAGGGAGGATGTACATAAGCAGGCCTTGGAAGTGGCATAAAAACCCCTTTTCGTTGGCATCAGTATGATTCCAGAGTATTTGATGTTATCCACAAAACCATGAAGGGCTGAACTGAAAACAAACGTAAGAACTGGGCAGAGCAGAGTGGGGTTTGGGGAACTGCTCTACCAGCCCTCTCCACATTCTGCCACACATCACATTTACATTTATTCCTTTTAAGCACCTTCGCTAGATTCTGTTGCAATGAAAACACAGCCTTCAAGGTCCACAGTTCAGATAGATAGATTCCCCTTAGGATCCTGGTAGAGTGACAAAAAACAACATCACCTGGAAACTTTGGCCACCTCAACATCCCATCACACCCTTATACAGGTTCCAGCTATTAAAACATCACTATGAGATGAATATATGCATAAGAATTGTTTCCCTCAGCATTAGGGAACCATTTCATACAAACTATTCGTATGAAAGTGCCCTGGAGACTCTACATCAGAGACACAGCAGCTACAGGGACTCCTTTGTCAGCAGGCAGTCCTCTCTCAGCAAGCCAGCGGCATCCTGCCAGAAATAAACCTGCAGACTGAACCACCTGCAACATAACACAGAGAGAAGAACAGAAACACACAACAATGACAGCATTAATTGCTCGAAGAGCTCAATGACTCACAAGTGGGTCAACTTTTACGCCAAGTTAACGCAGGCATTTCTTCCCACTGGCTAATTCCAACATTTCGATCCTGTCATCAAAACCACTTTCATTTCTACCCACTGGCTGGCTCCCTGTATTACCCCAATTACTCAGACCCAGAGGATGGTCTCACTGAACTCCACTGAGCTGGTCCAGAGCACGATGGTTTGTGATTTACTCCTTCAAAGACAGCAACATTGCTGCAACTGCTTCCCTCGACTCGGGCAAAATCCACGTTATCACATTTGAGCAGCATTTTTATTTCTTATTGGTACACTACAGTATGTTCTCCCCTGCATTTCAGAGCTCCAGCAATACAGAAAACATTGGGAATACCATACTGCATTTGCTCTCTTGATATGATCCAATAACCCACCTCCCCACACTGGCCCATGCCATATGTATCACAAAATGGAAGAGGATCTTTGAATATTCTCACCCTTCAGATCAGGTTTCCTTCTACTCTTCCAAAAAAAATCACAAAGCACTTTAAGTCACGAAGGACTGAGTTTAAACTCCTGTCCAAAACACAGGCTGGCATCAACTCAATTATCATGTTAGCTGTACAAATACTCAGTTCCCAATTTCAAACCTGCTATACCTACAGGCCTCAGTGTTCTGCAGCAACATTCACATTTGACATTTCTTTTTTCCCTTCTGTTTCAGAGACACTTGCACACAACACTGTTTTGCAAATCAAGACAGAATTTTTTCATTACCTCATTGACCACTGTCAGTCAAGTCCAATAATAAAGAAATCACATATATTAGAAATACACTGAAAATAGAACAAACTTGAAGACAATTCATTTGCTATTTCAGCAAATTTCACTCAAATTGTGAATCTTGTAGAAAGGGCATGGACATAAAATTATTTTTAGAGTAACTTCATAAAATATGCTAGTTATTTGGGGTTTTTTAGTGTCGTCTGGTAGCTCATACAAGTATTCTATAATTCTTGTAAAATATGGGATAGACCTTGTGAAAACTAATACACCATTTATCACATCGTTGCTCAAAGTTAAATAACCAGAATTCTAGTTTTACAGTCTTTCGTCCTCATTTCAGACACCAAAATTATTAGCCATTGACTCCAGGCAATATTCTTTAAAGATATGAACTTCATAATTTAAGCTAATAACTACTCTTGCTGAGGTTTCTATAGTTACTCATGAAAGGGTCACAGCTCCCTGAAACACACACAGTCTCTAATAGTAAGCTCCACCATAGTATGCTGACAACCTTTAATGACTAATTAGTCTAAGAGCAAGTTCTTGGTAAAGCACAGAATCCCACAATACACTCATTTCCTACTGAAGCAGAAAACAAAATGACTTTAGATTTTCAGACAAAACTCTGACTTCAGGCTGTATCTCTACGTTCTGGCAGGGTAGGAACCCCAAGACCAGGAGCTCCCCAGCTAGGCACAGCCCATAACAGAAGCCAGCATGAGTTCCCACCAGGTAGGGAGAGGACACTTTGGAGATACAACCTTATTGTCCCACCCTCCCTCCCTGACTCCCCCATGGTGTGTGAGAGTTTGCATTAGCCTCCCTGGAAGATCCATGAAGAGAGGACAAAAAAAACCCCAATGTTTGTACTGTGCAGAGCACTTAGCACAAGCTGCTAGACTAGATAGAAATCAAAGTATCAGCAGATCAAAGTATGGGACAATACCCAGGAAAAGACCTAATGCATTAAAACGACATACAAAGCACTCATAGCACTTGCTGCTTTCATGTTGGCACTCTGATTTTCTACTTCTTTCTTACATTTTACTTTGCTTTTAACTGCACAACACAGAGAATGATACAGAAAGGTAATTACCATTATTTACTTCCAGATCTATGTTGATATTTGCTTGGGAAGAAAACAGAAGTGTTGTAGAAAACATTGAAGATGGTAGAAGTTTTTTTTAAAATGCACTCAGGCCATAAAACTAACAAAATAACCTTTTAAAGCCATGCAGTGTGAGAAGGAACACTACTTGTTGTCCTGTTAGTGACCAATTCCATTATTTTCACCATGGTTGGGTTAGTTTCAGGTTTTTTTAGGTTTCTGGTCTTTGTTTTGGTTTGTTTGGTATTTTTACAACAGTAGTTTCAATGAGTGCTAGATTCCCACCACCACCTCAATCTGCTTCTGAAGCTGAAATAGAGAGGTAGCTGAAATCACAACAAAACAACTTTCAACCTGTCAATACTGCACCGATTTTTAAGCCAACAATAGTTAGTTAATTCATTTCTTGAATCCTCTGGGATGAAGAGATAAGTTCGCTTTGCCTACGAATTGCTCTAAAAATTAATTTTTTGCTTGCCTACTGGGACTAAATCAAACACTGTTAAAATGGTTACTGTGGTTACAGTGATGGATCAAGAAAAAACAGAAAAGTTATTTAACCCTCAAAATACAAATGAAAAGCCTGCAGAAAACAGCAAAGCACTATTGGCATTTACATGACAAAGAAAAATATGCAGATCCACATCTCAATTTCAGAAAAACGAGGCTCATGATCCAAAAACCCCAAGAGGTTCATTTTCTTCCCCTGCAATACTTATGAAATGCAAGGCATTTAGACTTTTTTTCAGAACATAACTATAATTATAATATCTATAATATATTATAATACCTAATTCTAGGTACTTTATTTTTTTTTTTTTTTCTATTGCAGGGGTTTTCTCCCCATTCCTCAACATTACAATTCACAACTTCAATAAATTCCAAAAAATTACACGGTGCCAAAAACTGTGAAGTGGATGTTTTAAAACTAGAATTTTCATGGTTTATCTGATGTGGTTTTGCTTTAATTAGCGTGGTTCAAGAAGTGGAAATCATCACCCACTGCTTCTCACAGTGGACTGTGTGCATGATACCATCATATTCATTACTTTGGAAAAAGTTGGAGGGCCCAGCACCTAATAGCCACACAAGCATTAAATAAACCCAAATACAGAACTTGTAAGAAGGAATTTTCCTACAATATTAACATCTTCTACTGCATGCTTATCTGAAGGATATTAAAATAGGAAGCAGCCTGTAGAAGGCAGGAGTTGCAGCTAACACACGTGTACCTATGGAACAGTCCAGGGAAGCACAAACCTTTCAGTGAGCTCCACGCTTTCTAAATGACACCTATCACCAGCCAGCCAAGGCTGGAGCTGCAGAGAGCTACCTGCAAACCACCCACCCTCTGATTAGAACAGAGCTTCACCCAGATCCTACCAGAATTCCACCTCCCCCCTGCATGTAATAATCTGAGCACGTCATCTAATGTCTGCTGTGTTTTATCATCATAACATAGTCTGATGCATCATGAAGCTGAAAAAAATTGTCTGCTCTCCAAAGTTTCCCTGCCTCATTAGTCTTTACTTTTTTGCTCTATAAAGTAGGAATGACAAAAAAAAAATTATAAATTATTAAATGCAAGCTATAAAGGCTGAGGAATGAGACATCAAGCCCACATTTTTTACTGCCTGATTACATTGAGAAGCTGCTATTCTTCGACAGCTCTAGATAGCTTTGTTTCTAACATTAATGTGCTTGTTTTGAAGACGAGCCTGCCTTCTCTTCTACTATTATCTGAAGATATATGTAAAAAGCAAATATTGGATATTGAAATACAAACCAATAAATTATTGCTAGTTTGGAGAGGGGAACGGATCCAGAAATATTTCATAAAGCAATACAGAAACAATTCTAAAGCCAATAACATTTATCTCCCTGCAATCTCTGTCCTGCTGCGTTGTAACATCTAAATCATCAGCGTTTCCATCTGCCTAAGTGGCATTTGAAGTTCTTCTGAGAAAAGACCTGATGTCTTCAAGCGACTTGCAAAGTTCTGGGTCAATCTGTGACAACATATTTTATGCATTTTACAAAAACAAATGGAAAATATATAAATCACTTGAGATGCTTTGTCTTTTTGATCCCAAGTTCATTATTTATTGTAGATACAAATGATGCCTAAGGGATAACACTAATATGAAACTGTTTACACTGCAGTAATATCTGGTATTCTTACAGAAGAGATATCACCCAAAATACTCACCAGCCTGTGGAAATGCCATTAACCAGTGTATCTCCAAGAGGGGCAGAAGGATGTATTCATTTTAGGCTAGATATTTTACAGACATTGAACTATTTCTTTTATTATTAGCTTTTCTGCTGCCTCAGGACAACTGTCAGAAGTTCTTTATACCTCTCACTTGTGGAAGTAAATACAACCTTTCAGTGCCTTTATTTCAACAGAAATGGAAGTCTATGAAAAATGGGGAAATATAAAGGACAACATCACTGCTGTCATTTTGAAGCAGCCCAGGAGCAGAAAGGGAAGATGAGACGACGTGCAAAGTGTCTTCCTGGTCCATCACTAGTGTAAGAGATATATTGCATTCAACAGGCAAAAGAAATCTCCCTTTTTCCTGTCCTTCCTCCAACGACACTGTACTTCAAAGCCCTACATATACAATGAAAGTATCCTATGGAACAGTTAGCTGGTTTGTTTAATAGGAAATATTCCTACTTGGTACAACAAATTCCACTTTCAGTTTTCTCCACAAGGAATTAGATGATGCGATTTCAATGTGATTTCAGTGCAAGTGAACCTGCAGCTCCAGTTTGTCTAAAACTAAGTCCTTCTCATTAAATTAATATTTTTAAAATAAAAATACAACATGGAACCTTTCCAGGCTCTTTAACAGATTTTTTTCAAAGGTGGAAAAATCCTGCATGAAACACAAAAGCATTCAACTATTTTGTCTCCCACAGAGACAGAGCATCTTGCACAGAGATACACTAAACATAGAAGAGCACAATTCACTGTTCAGCAACTTTAGACAGGTAGGACCAAAGTTCAAGAAAAAAAAAAACCTCCTCAGGGACAGCAAAAAAAACACTAAATAACTTTACCCAACATCCTAAGATGCTGACTTAAGACAAACAGGAAAGTCAGCATGAGGATAATATAACAGAAGAGTTTTTAAAATTCATTTCATCTTGTTATTTAAAACGTGATCCTAGGATTTAATCTTCAAATTTTATAAGCACTTGCATTAAAGTTGAGTTAAATAGTAATTTCTAGTTTCATTAAATTGGACATCTCTGGGTTTTCTTTCAAGAAAGGCAGACATGGAATTTCCAGTTGCTTCTGCCATTACTGTAAGGCTCTACAGGAATAAACTGCTGAGTTGTAGCATGGTAATAACAGCCTCAAAGCTGTATGAACCCAATGCTCTTCTCATCCATCACTCTCCAAAAGTGTTTTAAGCCACTTCAGCCACAACCTGAAGCCATAAAGCTGTATCAACCAGAAAATCCCTTCTCAAGCAAGTGTACCTTAGACACCTATCTGCATACGTGTTGTGGTAAGCTGCACAATATCTTTGTGAGTGGACTGGAGGAGAAAAGAACAAACTGCTCAATGAAACCCCCAAGAGATAGGGACACTAAACAGCTAACAGCAGACAAGACCAAACACGTGATGCTGTTGTCAAGTCAGCCCACCCTCTCACCCAATGGCAACGTGCTGCCCTCTATCACAAACTGAATTTCCCAAGCTACAATTAAGCCCAACACCCACTACAAAGTCCACAGCTATAAACTCTTACTTCACTGGTAATTTCTAAAGCTCGTGAAAATTAATTTGAAGGATGAAATTAATTATGAGCAACCAAAACATCAGTTAGCTTCTGTAGAGAAGAGATCAAAGACCTTCATTAGCTCACTCATTTTCCTTGGAAGTTTTTAAGAAATCTCTCTAGCAAACAACCCAAGTTCAGCATAATGCAAATCCACTTCAGTAACAAATTCCAATTAAAGGTCAAAAGTTCCTCCTGGTGACACTTTCAGTTCAGGTTATATTACCAGTGTTGAGGGGAGAGAGTAACAGACTGGATCAGGCCAACAACACATGATAACCCCAAGGAGTGGCAAGAAGAGAGAGAGCAACTAATACAAAGGAATCTAAGAAAAGAAAGAATAAAAAGCTTATTTCTGATTCAAAGGAGTTTGACATGCCCCTCTTTTCAGTGGCAACACTGTCTTCCTCTGATCTGCAGATGAAAGGAGAGTGTATATATGGAAGGAAGGGAAATCCAGAAGGAAGGGGAAAAAAACCTCAATCCACATAAGCAACTTTCTTTAAGCATCTTTAAGCATTTACTTGAATTAGATGATGCTGCAAGAATCTGCCCCATTCTCCAGGCTTTTGAAATTTGAGATCAAACTCAGAAGAAAAACTTAACCTACTGATGAGAGCACAGTGCTGCTCCACGAGGTTAACTCCAGTACAAAGGAATCAATGTTCTCCCTGGGCTTGGGGGCTTGTGTTGGGTTGATTTTTTTAACTGAAAAGGTTCAGACAAGACAGGGTACTCTTGTGATGTATCCTAGCAGGGCAAAGGCTTCCTATGCTGCCAATAATACATCAATTGGGAAAGCAGACCTTGTTAAAATAGTTGTGTTTCCCTCTTTATCCACTGAGGGCCTAGAACGATGGAAAGAACCTAACTTCTCTCACTGCTACACAGCTAATGAGAGAAGAAACTGTTGTCTCCCTGACAATTTTCAAGAATGCCATAAACCACTTTAGAAGGCTCTGAAAGCACAGAAAGCATGTCCTACAGTCAAATGACTTCAGCTCGGACAGCACATCATCATTTGCAGCTGACAGTATCAATTCTGACATATACTACTTTGTCTACAAATTAAAGTAAAATACATATTAATATTTGCTTCCAGCTAATTGCCCAGTTCATTTCATGTGATACTTCAAGGTGTGCTCTATCATCTCAGTTTTCAAGTTTCCATCAACTTCTCACCAGTTCAAAAAGAGTCAGAGAATTAGAAAAGGTGTTTCATTTTGCTAACCTAGACTGCACAGAAGTTGAGGTGTAACCCCACAAGTCAGCTCTCTATTCCACAGCTAGCAGGTCAGCAGAACTTTTTCAAGCTCTCAGAATTTTGTGCTTCAGCTAATATCTCAACACAACTTCAGTGCTGCTGTCTGATCAGTTGTTTCCTCATTCCAGGGAGGAGTGAGGGAGAGGTGAGAATATTTCCAAGTCCCAAAGGTGTCATTTGCTACACCAACCCCCAAAATAAAATTTGACATCATGAGTTTCATGCAGACAGAGTCTTTCAGGTAGACCTAACAATAATTATTCCTGAGACCAAATCCTCAGACTTTAATGGTATTGCTGCTTAACAGTGGATAGGAGAAGTAATTTCCATAGTAAGTGCACATCTGTGCCCCTCCTGAGAGAAGAATAAAATCATAAAAGCCTGAAAGCAATTATCCTGCAAACAGATACAAAGGTCTATGGGCAGACTGATAAGCTCCTGATGTTATGAACACTTCCTATCCTCTGTGTCAACCTGGTGAAGACATCCAAGTGATTTTCTTTTCTCTTTTCCCCTTTAGGGGAAATCAGTAAAGCACAGAAAGGTTATTTAACCCACTGCTTTCTAGAGAAGGCAGATAATTGGTAAAGAGGAACATAACTTTAGACCTAACAGATGTTGTCAGGGCAAGGAAGCATATCTTCCATGCCAGAATGGAAATTTTCAACTAAAATCCTTGGCAAGTAAGAAAAACCAGCAGTTTTGCAAACTCTTACTGCCAGTGGAGGATGAACTTGACCATACTTCCTGCAGTACAGATAGGAAGCAAACTTTATTTCAAGGGGGGAAAAAAAAAGTTTAAACCTTGACAAAGTTATTTCACCTTACACCTTTAATTCTTTTCAAGAGAAAACAACACATGTGACAGCTCACTACTTTGCCTGGTTCACCACCACAAAATGGGAAAAGAGAAAACCTGGAATGAGCATAAGACAACTGTATACACAATTGCAAACAGTGAGACACCACAAAAGTGCTTTTCCTATGAAAAATGAAGTCTCTTTTGTTCCCCTTCATGCACTGCTTTCCCAGTTTGCTCACTCCTGTCACTAAAAATAACCTGAAGTTAATAGAAATTTTCACTAAAACAGAATTCTAACTAAACATTAAAATAAACCTTCTGCTATTACTAAAATAAAACCTTTATCTCACTCCTGTCACTAAAAGTAACTTGAAGTTAATAGAAATTTTCACTACAACAGAATTCTAACTAAACATTAAAACAAACTTTCTGCTATTACTAAAATAAAACCTTTAAATGATAGTTACCTTTCAGTCATGTGTTCTTACATTAAAAAAAAAAATTGTTTACAGATAGCATAGGTAATATCATCCCTACCATGTAAAAAAACCACTGCTGAATTCACCAGGAATTTCATTAATTCTTACATTTAAAAAAAAAAAATTGTTTACAGATAACATAGGTAATATTATCATCCCTACCATGTTAAAAAAATACTGCTGAATTCACCAGGAATTTCATTATTCACACATTGTTCTCATAGCAGAAAACTCTCCATGTAGCCAGATTTAAAACTGCAGCAGCTTTTCTGCAGATACCCTCCAACCTGCATCATGTTTTCCACACCCATCCTGGAAAGTGTTTGGAAAATGGGGACAATGAAGAATGAAATCCTTTTCTGAACACTTGCCCTTTTTCTGATATCTCTATTCAAGCACAAACAGACACATGGAAACCAATGGGAAAAACAACTATTATCTTCCCTATATCATGGTTTTCTCAACTCTGGATGTTCAAAAGACAGGGAGCAAGTAACACCCTATTTTTGGAAAAGTTACCAGACAGGCCTGCTGCTTATTCTGTCTTCTCTTGTTCTTATGAAGACCTAGACAGCAATATCCACGTGCAATGGTACTTCTTAACTTCACACCTCCAGGAATACTGGGGTTATGCACAGTTCCATATGAAAACTGTTACCCAGTTCACAAAGTTATTGTTTTGACCAATCAGAGATGTTGCTTCTGGACTCTTGTGCAACTTGTTTAAAAAGGAAACAATACAAGTGTATTTTCCCATCTTGTTATGAAATGCTGGTACTTGGAGGGCAAAAAAGGAAGACTTAACCATACAAGTATACTGAAGGTGACAGAGTAAGGAGTGGTATTGTACACAGGACAGAGGAGCCATTACTAACTCATCACTTACTCCTACTTTAGACATGACCTCCACAGGACTTACTGTGAGCTTACAATGCAGAAGGGTAAAATCAGCACATTTAACGTTCTAAAGGTGAAGACTCAAATGTTGAAGGTGAGGGAAAAGACTTGTCACAAGAACTACAGCACAGTAAGAAAGCCACAACTCTTAAAACACATGGCACAAAGCAGACGTTTCCCCTAAAAAAACCTAGAGATACCAGCACAGAACAATCATGTATGGGCTCAGCCACCTTCTCCCTCCAAGAAGCTTTGACTTTCATTTCACAGTAAGACATGTACTCTCCCATACTTCTGTTGTCTGAAATAATCATGATTTTTGATACATGTGCTTAACACCACAGCCTGCTGTCAGCAGAAATCGACAGAACAGAGCACGTTGTGCCTTCTGCAAGCCTGCTGCTTCTGAAAATAAGTTATTGTGACATACCTCACGTGAGGACTTTTTTTTTCCCCCCTTCTCTTAAACTGGCTTATGTGCAAAATTAGACTGATGTTTAAACAGTGTCAGGCTGTCAGAGGGAGAAAGTGACAGTGCTACTGTGACATGAAACATGACAGGAAGAAAGATTAATCACTGAAAAGTGAAAAGTTGAATACAAATTTGTTATAGCAGGTGAACGACAACGCTGATCCCGAGATACGCTTCATAAACTCCACTTAACTGGGAAACTTAGTTTATTAGAACAGCAAACATACTTTGAAAACAAAGATGAGAGAGTTGAACACAAAAAGTTCCTTAGGGCAAAACCATCTGCTTTGGGGTTGAAATTCCTATGCAAACACCTGAAAGGAGTTAGCTTCCTGCTCAGCACTGGAAAAGAGTTTCCAGACAGGAAACAATCCTCCTGAGAAGAAAGGAGGCAGTAAGCATTCAGCTGTAAATAAAGCCAAAAAAGACTCACAGCTACAATTAAAGTATTTCAACTCTTGATTCCACTATTTTACACCAAATCTACTACAATAGGATATGCACCTAAATATTTTTTCACCGCCATTTCCACCATGTTTCTTTTTCTCCCTGAAATGCGTCCTGCCATTGGCACCTTTCAGAACAATTTCTCAGGTTTTGTGCAAATGGGTCCTGCATTAGTTTATTGGACATGTTGGGAGACTGAAAAGGTTAGTCAGCACTGCTGGTGGTGAACAGGTTAGCAAACTGCTGGGGAAACAAAAAGGGAAAGAATGAGAATGTAAACTAACAACAGTAAATGCTTCCATAATAAAGTGACAACCACAGTTTCGTGACTATAAATTTTTAAGCCTTGAAATGATGGGATATTTTGTTCTTAACTGCAGCACACCCGAGTTTCTCCACTGGAGTGGAAGGTATGAAAGCCTGGGAATAGCAGGTGATTTACTCAAAAGCAGAGCAGCAGACACAAATACAAAAGTATTTCCCTTTTTAACAGAAGGTTCTTGCCTCACGGCCCAAGCATATCTAACAACTCCTTTATGTGCTCTGTAGTTAAACTACTCTGTGAAAAATAGTTCCCTATCAAACCTTTTTTTCTTTCACACATTTCAACCCAATTAAAGACAAGAAAGATTAGTGTGAAAGAGACAGTTAATTTTAGAAAATTTATGCATAGACCCAAATGTGTTTAATTACTTCACTATTTCCCACATGTAGGAAAATCATTTTTAAGTAGGCTGTAAAACAGTGTTTTAAAAAAGTAAAATCAATGACGGGACCAGTTCAGTACAGAGCTATCAAGTGGATATTAAATTAAAATTAGCTTCTAAAACACTTATTTCATTTTTTCCATCAGATTTTTAAAGAAAACCACAAAACATACTCGAAATTGTTTGCTTATGTGCCTATCACCAGGACACTGGAAAACTCTAAGGAGTTTTAGACACACACTGAAAGACTTGTCTCCATTTCCTTCTGTCCTTCTCCCAAGAAATAACAACATAGAAGCACTGTGCTTGAGATAAAAAAAGAAAAGCCCTAATTCCACTTGCCCCTCGACAGTATCAAGACCATGTGGCCATTCCACAGCCCACAAGGACCCTGCAAAAGGAATACAGCAGAGGAGCCAGAGCTAACAGAAGCACAGAACTTTTGTTTCTCCTTCAGATCCCTAGAGAACAGCCCAAAGCCATGCTTTGAATGCAGAACCCTTCAAGGACTGTTTTTTTTAGTTACTTAGCTTTGCTCCAGCCAATGCTCACAGTACCTAAACACAGCACTGCTCTGTCAGAAAGCCAATGACAGAGCACTTAAAACCTTAAAATTTTAGAACCATTCAACAACAGAGGGATGGGAGCTTTCACTGGTTTTCTTCTGGAAAAGGAATGAGGAAAAGAGCAAGAGGAAGAGGATGACAGCAAGCTCAAAGGGAAAAAAAAATAGTACTTTTAAATAAGATTTGTTGAGCCAGAGACTTGAGAACAGTGATTTGAAGGCTATGCATCTATGCTTTACATTTCATGTGGAGTCAAAACTATGAATGTCAAAATTAGTAAGTTATTTGTACCTGGAGAACTCCACATGAACTCTACCAGCTTAATTATCCCTTTTCCCCCAGTTAAAATACACATGCCACATATTGTTGTACACATAAGCCTGCACAAGCTTTTCAAGTTGGCTCTATACTGTAGAAAAGGAAAAGAGCACATGAACAACTGCTTGACACTTAAATGACCAGGCTGAAATTCTTGGGATCTGGGGGACAGAACATGTGGTGGCTCACTCATCAGCCATGGATCATCAAGATTACAGAAACTTCTATTTTCTTCAAAGTCACCCTCATCCTTTCTTACTTCACCAAAAATGCTTCAGGAGCCTTTACCAGCACAAAGTCATTCAGTTCCAACACAGACCTTAAAAATTTGAAAGTCACGTTTTGCACCACTTCTTTCAAATTCAGAATTTCAACAATAGCATATTTTATATCTATGGGGAAAGGAGCATGTGCTGAGGTACAACAGACCATGGAAAAGCAAATAATCTATATATAGACATAAAGACATAACAAGAACCAGCTGATTAGGTGTTCAAATGCTATCACATCTAGGAATCAAAAAATATCAATTTACCTTAAAATTTCACCCTTTTTAAAAGAATCATACATTGACTTAAACATTTTTCTCCACATGTTTCTGTATTTTTCAAATACAAATTATCTACTCATGTGTCATTTAAAAAGCCCACTTAGTTCTGTTTATTCAGTTCCATTTTTAGCTGAAGCAGAAGCTTTCAATTGAAATATAGAATGTGAATTCAAAACAATAAGTAATTACAAAGGAATTTTACAGCAAGCCCTTGTGGACTGAATACCTTTCTCCAATAAACCTGAAGTTCATCCAGACAGACAAATGAAGAGATACTACCTTGTTACAAAATATAGTCAGAAAGAATTCAAAAGATGACCATCTAAAAAGTTAGTGGTCACACTGCTTAACTGTTGAACTTATTTACATTTTGCACTGCTGAAAGCCAAAGCATGCAGTAACAAACAACTGCACTTTTTTAAGAGTCTTTTGCAATTAACTGGGAAGAACAGATCAATAACTAATTAATAGAAAAGGCCATTTTTGTACAGGTTAAAAGACATGTCTCTTACACCCACTATAAAAAATTTTGTTACAAATTTCTCAATACTAGCAAGCTGACAAAATACTAACAGCTATTAGAAATAATAAAAAGTGCTGGATGACTCCAAACCAAGAGTTTTTCTTTCTTCTCCTGAAAACATTTAATTGTTTAAAATGTCAGTGCATCCAAAATGCTGATTATTATTCTACCACCTAACTGTGTTTTCAAGCCTTCTTTCACAAAATTTTCTTTTGTTTTGGGTACACTAAGTGTACCAAATCATTTTAAAATCTAATGCACCATGCTCCTGCCAGAAGTGCTGTATTATCACACCCACAGTGAGCTCATGAGTGAAAGGGGCAGGAGGCACCATCTCACCAACCCAAGTGCCACACACCAGGCACACCACTGGTCACCTGCAGGCCTGGGGGAGGAAGCAGATGAAGGGGACAATTCCTCTGCAGTGAAGAGGATAATGAAAAGAGAGTGTGTCCCAGTGGCACCAGGCACTGCCATCTCCATGGTGTCTTTGTGTAGCAAGGGCAGGCTGGGGCTCCATGAAATGACACAGATCATCTCCACGAGACATTCAGCAGTGCATTGCTCAGTTGTGTCAGCATCAGCGATGCAAACAGCAGCTCTTAACACAACACCAGATAACTCATCCTCTAGGCTAAGGGCGTGAGAGCTCCAGTTGGTTTGCTCCTCTTCAAGCTTCTCTTGGGAGCAATCTCAAAGCCCACTCTGGCCAGATAACTGAAGTCTACCAAGCAGTGGCTCCTACATAGTCTCCTGCCCATAAACTCACCTCAGCTCCCTGCAAGGCACGTTGTCTCTCTTGCAGCTTCTGTCATATGGAGATTTCACTCCCTGCTTTACAAGGTCAGCAGCTTGGCCACTCCAGGACAAGTGATAGCTGATGTTTAGATCTGCCATTATTTCTCAAGCACATCTCAATTACACTGCCAAGTTTCCCAAAGTCAGAAA
>NW_008589055.1:0-799 GCF_000691845.1 Merops nubicus
TTGTCATTAATGCCAAAATCACTTGATATTTAAAAATATTTCATGAGTACAGTCCACTCTTACACATGTTAAAATAACTCAAACCCAAATAACCAAACCAAAATTTATTACTTTCATACCTTAATTCTCAGTTTCATCCACACTGAAACAAAACTGAATTTAATCAAAGCTTTAATGCTGTGAATCATTGTCACTGTAGAATCAGAACTTCTAATTAATTTCCACATCAGCCCCAAATTAACTTTGGAAAACGTTTATTAACTGAAAACTAAGACACATATAACAAAGTCTAATAAATACCAGCTTAATTATATGAACAAGGCAGTTCTCTTGTCTTATACCGGGATTTGGAGTTTAACCCTGGACTGCTGAATGTGAGGTATTTTTTGGTTTTGTGGGTTGGGTTTTGTTTCTGTTGATTGGTGGGGGTCATTTTTCCAGTGGTGGGGGTCATTTTTCCAGTGGTTGGGGTCATTTTTCCAGTGGTGGGGGTCGTTTTTCCAGTGGTTGCTTTGTAGTAGAAACCCAAGTGAATCTGAGTTTGAACACATCACACAGGTCCAGAGCAGCTGCTGAATACGGTGTAGGATGCCATATGTCACAGAATATATATATGTTTATATTCAGACTCTTCATCCTTTATTGCTGTGGTTTGAGGAGTTGTTGGGTGTTTGAGTGTGTGTGTCATGGTGATCCAAGTTTTCTTTGCCTTTGAAGAAATCAAATACGTGCAATGTCACAGCTTGATATAAAGCGTATAAATGTAAATAATGTGCATAACTCAACAGATTAAACTGTA
>NW_008589056.1:0-2896 GCF_000691845.1 Merops nubicus
TTCATCCCTTGGTTCGTGACAATTACCTTATATTTAGGCTGTGGAAAAAGAACTACTTTTTGAGCAAACTTTGATGCAAACTTAAAAATATTTTTTCTGTAGAATAGAGGATTCAAATACATAAAAAAGCAGTAATCCAGAAGTGGATAATTTAAATTTAAAATTAATTTTAATTTTAGTGTGTGCCTTGTAGTTCTGGAAAAGAAAATTGCAAGTGTTTTTTTTCTTTCCCCAGAGATTTCTTAAAATGTAAATGGTATTGTAGACTTACATATTTAAAATAGTTTCTGCAGATGACTGCAGAACTATAATTCTATATCTATGAGCAAAAATAAATGAGATTATATATAAAATAATCAATAATAAATTGCACAGAACCTCTTGAGTTCAGCCAATTAATTGTTCTCATAAAATAAATTGCAGTTTAATACCTTTGAAGTGATTCATTTTACAACAGTGAATAACATTCATATTTGTTGTCAGTCCCATCAGACCAAGATTCACACAGGCCCATTCGGGTGAAAAAAGAAGCAGTTCTTTAATGTTTTAAAATACACTACTAGAGAGCATTAAATGAATTATTCTTGGATTGCACTAGGAAATGTGAAGGTCCAACACAATGCCTGTAGTCCATAAGTTATTTCTACTGCAGTTAAGATCTGATGTAGTTAAATCAATGATAGATTGGATAACTCCACCAAGACACAAGTAACACAGTGATTTAAAGTTATTGAAATGTAAATATTAATGAAATATGTAAATAAATTAAAATAAAGATGAGTTCATTATTGAATTGCTTCCTGGACCTACTCTCAAGATGTAAGCAGTGCTTGACATTTATCCTATGCTGGAGTTGTTTCTGAAAATGAACCTATTTCACTGCTGAAATAGAATACATTCAGATTCTGTTTAGTTTTGTGCAGGCACTCTTCCCCTGCAGTAATTTTAACAGCTTTTTGGGCAAAATCTGATGCTCTAAAAATAAACAAACAAAAAAAATTCTCAATTGAACCATCCCATCATTAAATAACACATTTTCTGGATAAGACACTTTATTTTAATTTATTAGATAAGAAGTTACTACCCTGAGTTTCAGAATCAATTGTTAACATCACTTTTCTGTCAGTGTTGCTTTGTTAAAAAGTTGAAGTGTCAGGGATATAATTTAAAGGGTCTTCCATATAGAATATCAATATTTCAGCACTATATTTCACATAAGAATGTAATTTTTTTAACTGTAATCATATTTCAATTTAGCATATTTTTTTTTTGTGGAAATATTTTTGGCAGCAATTTTGCCTGTTTATGCATCTACACCCCAGAAACTGCCGACTTTGAATAGATTGGTAGGCATTATACTTAAATTCTAAGATCAGAAACAGCTGAAATTTTAGTACTCCAATAACCCATGTTTCAAATGATCTACATAACCAAAGGATTACTTTCTGCTTCCAATAAGCAGAGCAGGCAGGTATGTAATTCTAAAGAAGAAAAAACACCTGGGCTTTTTGATTTTATTTTTAAGTAAGAAATTTTAAATTACTTGTGAGAGGAAAATGGAGCATAATGTTAATTATCTTTACCACTAGCTAGGCACAGTGAGTACTTCTAAGGTCAATAAGTAAAGAGGGAACAGATGGGAACATAGAGCACAGAAAAGAATCACAGTGTTCATTCTAGGTCATGTGTTACAGACCAGACTCCTTCACCTTTGTTCTATGGCTTTCGAGTCTCTAACATCTGGTCCATGACATCATGGCACCAGGGAAAATCACCAAATCCTTCAGGTGGAGGAATAAATGCAAATGTAACTGATATTCCCAAAGGTGTAAACAAAGGTGTAAACTGGAAGCTGAAGTGGAGTTGAAGTTGCCATTCCCCAGTTCAGGGAAGGATGAAGCAGCAATGGTAACCTCCCATCACATGACAAATCAGTGACTGGGTATGACATACCAGTGTTTTGACATCATCAGCTAATAGGCATTGTCATCTTGCACATCATTGCAAAGACTGAGACAAAGCACTAAGAACAGTAAGTATGTTTCAATGGCAAATTATCCTGAACTTTAAGACCTGTATGGACAGAACTGAATGATGGAAAAATAAAGAGTTTAGGGATAAGAACCAAGTTAAAGATCCCTCCATGGCCAAATTAAATAGACGGATGGCAAAGGACTCCACAGAGGAAGAATCAACCAAAGATTCCATGCAGAGTGATTTACAAAGAGGAATTATATAGCAGCAACAAATGGTCATGCATATACGATGTCAAACAGAGGCAAATAGGACATCAGCACCTAGACAGTTAAGCAAATTCTGCAGAACTCTGATTATTTTTCTTTACTTAAGAATTATCTGTTTGGGTTTTTTTCTCATTGTTTTCTTTCTTTTGAACAGTTATTTATCCAAACAAGAACCTTCCATTTTATTCCATGACTGCTTAGTTTCCTTAAAAGCCTGTAGGTAAGGAGTTTTGTCAGAAGTTTTTGAGAAATCCAGTTTGACTCATTTATCTACTTGTTTGTTTACCAGTTTCAGAGAACAGCAGTGATTCTGTCTAGTCCTGTCTTGTTTTTTTTTTTTAAAAAAGCTATGTCGATTTTTCTTAACTAGATCATGTTTACCAATGCTCACCAATTCTCTGTTATAAGGTTCCTACTACTTAGTCCTTATATCAAGTTTACAGATCTGTAGTTCCCTGAGTGACACTGGAAGCTTCTTTAAAAGTTCATGTCAGACCAAGACAATTGCAAGCAAGAGATACTATGCTAACCTTTATAGTTCTACAGTTGGCTCCATTCATTTTTACTTTTTTTTTTAATAACTCTTGGATAAATGTCATCTGGCTCCAGTGCTCTATTATTGTTCATTTTGTGAGTTTGTTTGTTACGCTCTT
>NW_008589056.1:2927-8021 GCF_000691845.1 Merops nubicus
CTCAATTTTCAGCAAATTATCTGATTATTCCCTCAGAAGAAAGGATCAAGCATGGGAATTTTCCTAGATTCCTCCATGGTGAACACAGACAAGGAGCTGATTTAGTATCTGTGCAAGGTCATGATCTTTTCTGAGCCTCCTTTTTCTATATTGATCTCCAATTAGCCCAAAATACTGCTAAGTTTTCTGCTCCTAATATGCTGTAAGGAAAAGTAATTAGCTTTTATTCCTTCTGTTAATTGTTCCTCAAAGACTTCCTGCGATTTCGTGTAAAGGGATTAAACTATGCTAAGAAATGGCTGTGGGAAAAAGATGAGGAAAGTTAGCTAACTGCTTCCATGACACAGGGAAGTTATGGTTCTCAGCAAATGGGGAGCAAATTAATTTATAATTATATATAAAAAAAAAAATTCATACAGCTAAGAAATGGATTTTTATGCATTATTGTTTTACAAACCTCCAAAGTCTGCTTGTGTTTTAGAAAGCTCATGGAGTTGCAGAAAATGCTCAAAGACTTTCACTTCAGTTCAAGTCTTTTAAAACAGCCTGGGAATTTGCCTTCTTTAAATGGCAGACCTGCAAAAAGACCTGAAAAAGAGGTGAAGGACAAGGCAGGAAATAAAAATTAAATAATTGGAAAATAATGAATGTGAGTGGAAAACTTAATCCTGTACATGTGGAAACAAAGGACTTGACATTATTTTATAAAGCTCACCAATACAACATTGCCAATGTATTACAGATGTTTGGAAAAAAGAGGAAGTTTGCAAAGGGACAGGGACATTCTGTTTGTCAAATCCTTTCATCAAACACAGGCCAACATGTTTATCACCGGAACAGTTGCTTGCTTAATCACAATATAGTTTCAGTGGCTCAGATATTATGGTAGTGCTAGTGCTGTATTAATAGTAGTTGTAAGTGATAAATCCTTACCCTTTTAATATTACATCAATGGACTTTAAAGGGCTTTACAGAAGTGAAGACCATTAATTCTACAGCGAAGAAGGGAAAAGAAATATATGTGGAGTGGTGAAAAATTAATAATTCTGAATCTGAAAATCACAAAGACAGTCATTGATATTATTAAGCAAATTTTTGTCCTCAAGCTTTCAGATTTCCAATTTATTTCTAGTGACATGTAAATAAAACATACATACACATGTGCACATGGACACTTAAAAAAAAACATCAACCAAAAAGAACCCAAACAGAATAACAACCCTTGATGATCTCTGTCATGGGGATGTAAATCAGCCAAAGCTATGAGGTGGACCTGCCTACATCATGTGCTAGTAGTGGGAGGAAGGTCTCTCTATAAAACCAAGAAAGCTTTAAATTCAGGACAAATTTTATTAGACTATAAAACAGAATAGTTAAGTTTCAAAATAGAGAAAACACAAGATGACTAAGTCAGGGCAGAAAAGTAGGTCTGATAAGTCAGTTTCCTCCTGCTGCAGTACACTTAGAGGATGTGCCCTTGTGCTTGGTTTCAGTTAGCTCAGAGTTTCCCTAGAAATGAACAGATTCTGTGCAGTTCTTTTTGGTCCACAGGATGATGCTCCTCATCTCAGGGACATGCCTGCACCCATTCCTTTTCTCCTCTGCTGGTTGCTCCTCAGTCCCCGTTGCTCAAGGAAGTCTCCCCTTTAGACTGCCTTCCTCCATAATGTTCACCTTTCCTTCTGGAGAAACTCTAGTCATTCCTATGGAAAGAGGCAGTCTCCTCTCCATCCTCCAGAGGGTTGCCTGACAGTCCTCCTCTTCTTAGAAGACTGTTACATGTTTCATACTGAAGTTCAAACAAAGAAATAAAGCACATGCCATTCATTCTTATTTTCAATAGGAGTTTATATAATTAAAAAGGCTCTCGCAGTCACAGCATTGAACTGTATCAAATTATTCACAGAAATGATTCCACCCCCGGCCTAATGTGATCATGACTTGAATCATTGAGGCATTCCCTTCATGGTTTTTTCATACTCTTTTATTTAAACTTTTTAGTTAAATTACTTGTTGGCTTCCAGATTTCTGCAGCTGAGTTTGAGATAGATAGATAGATAGATAGAGACCTAAAGAGATAGATAAATAGATTTTTTCAGTTAAGATTTTACAGGTTGAAGAAAATTGTTAATATGAAGTCCTGCAAACCACTAGCATTGCAGATAAGGAGATGGCAGGCATACACAGTACTAAATATTTGTATCCAGAGGTAGAACAGACTACTTCAGCATTTGATTTCAGCCTGGATCCTTGTAGGCACACTAACTTTGGCATTAACATGAAAATGTAAGACTCTGTACCAAAGGAAGAATATCAGAAATTTGTCTGTTTGTTAATTGACTCTGTATAGAGTTTTTATTCATCATTATCCTGCAGAGCCAGATCATAGCACAATATTAGCATGGTTGCAGTTAGGCCAAACTTGATTTTCCTTTAAAGACAGAGTCCTCTCGGTGCTGTCAAAGTTGCAGGCAGACTACAGTTTTTGTTTAATAAGTTTAGCCAGAGAATAAGCAATGAGAAAATGAGGGGCAGGCAAAAGCTACAATGTAAATCAAGTTTCCTGTAATCACTGAGGGTGTTTAAAGCAGTGCTCACAGAGGGGCTTTTCTGTCAAGAGACTCCTCATACACAGCCGTAACAGGTGCGAGCTATTTGCAGTTATTTATGTGCTTATACATTTTTGATAAGGAGCTAAAGGAGCAGGCTGAAACAGTGATGATGTGGGGAAATCCAGTAATACTAGATGCTTGACCAGTGCAAGCAGGAAATAACAATCAAGTGCATCATATCAGATTTAAAAAAAGGGAATATATGCATTAAGTAGAGTAGGGGAACAGATGGTCCTTCTCCCTTCCTTGTATGCAAGGACAAGGATCTTTTATGAGGATTTGCACCTTTAGAGATATGCTGTGTAAGATCTGAACCTTTCCTTCTACCTTTCCACATATAAATTTGAATACTAACTCTATGCAATTTGAGTTGTGTATATCCAGAAGGGGCCCACCTGTATGTCTCACATTAAACAGTACAACAGTACTCATTGCATGGTTTGGTTCAGCTGAGAACATCTTATTGAGAGGTATTTGCCTCATCACACCTCTCTGAGGCTTCTTTACTACAGGTGAATAGACCCAGATTTGTGGTAGGGACTTTGCACCTGCTCTCTCTTATCCTTCCCTGCTAGTACAGGCAACACTATTCACTGAAATGAATACAAATATACACAAGAAATAAAGACCATGGAGCAAAGCACAAGCATTATGACACTCTCAGAACTTCATTACATCTGCTTCAAGCTCAACTCTTCTCCCTTATATTAGACTTCTAGAAATTAATCAGCTGAGTTCAGAGGCAAGGGTCACGCATTCATTGCACAGATGGAAGAGAAGAAAATGGTATTGGCAAAGATCACAGAACCTACTCCTCCTACAGAGGGCTGTCACCTTGAAGTGTGCAATCCAGAAAGCCCCACATGACAGCTTCTCCTAAGGCTTGCCCACATGCATCAAATATCAATGGACGCAAGCAGGTAGCAATTATTGTTGGAAGAGAGTCAAGAGCAATCTTGGTCACCTCTGGACTCTGCAATAATGACTCCCACTTACTCCTAAGAAACAGACTCCCTAAACACTCCTCAAAGGAGGTATCATAGTGTCTGGCATGTAGAGAAAATTCCCTGCCATTCCGGGCCCACTGATGAACACGTTAGTCTTGAGCAATAATTTGATTTTTTTTTTTGTCTCTAACAATTGTCTTTTATCAAACAATGTCTATATTTCCTCACTTTTCAGTGTGTAAAATGTCCTTGTTAGTTTTCTATCATGTATAAGAAGTTGCTGGGTAGCCTTTAGTCTGCTGTTCAGGCATTTTGACATTTACTTACGAATCCACGGGTCCTGGTAGAATAGCTTTAGGCAACATACACCAACATCTCCAGGACATCTTTAAAAAATTCAGGTGGGCTTTTAGATTCTTTCTGTGTTCGTCTAAATAAAATTTATAAACTCTCTGGCTTAATTTTTAATTTTATTTTTTTCTTTTGCTGAGGCAAACCACTTCCTCAAATAATATCTCAATTATTTTTGTCTTCTTACAATATTATGCAGCACTGTCATATTTCTTACTAATGGGAGATACTATAGCTCTTATTAGTCAAGATTGAATTTTTGTAGTCTTAGAGACTGAGGAATGATACAGGATTGTTTGGATACATTTCCACATACAAAGTTCAGAGATACACATATTGGAAGAGCCTTGGAAAACAGCTAAAAAACCCAGACTTGTTTTGTTCCTTGACATATTTAAACAGGCTTTTTCATATGAAAGTACTGAGAAATATATGAAAAGTAGTTGGCAAAGGCAAACCAAACTTAGAAGAACGAGGATGACATGACCCCCTACTACCCCCTACTCTTCTTCCAAGTGGGAGGTGAAGACGCGGTTACACATAGCATGAGAACAATTGAAAAAAGATTTCAGGGCTTTGGGGCGGTCGCTAAGGGAATCTGGGGCACAGGTCATCTTCTCCAATATTCTACCAGTTGAAAGCAGCAACATTGAAACAAACAAAAAGATCCAATCAATTAATGCATGGCTCCAGGGCTGGTGCCGCCACCACAATTTTGGTCTCTTTGTCAACAAGATAGCTTACACAGCACCAGAATACTAGTATCAAAGGGGAGAGACATCATGTCTAGTAAGGGGAAGAGCATCCTTGCCCAGGAGCTAGCAGGGTTGATTCACAGGGCTTTAAACTAAATGAGAAGAGGGAAGGGGGTGGCGATGTTAGGGTCATAAGTGATAGGCAACAGGACAATATTCCAGGACTAGTGGAGTGGGAGAAAGAAAGGTTATTAGTCAAAGAGCACCCTCTGGGGTTAAAGGGATGCCCACCTAAGTTGCTAGCATATCCTGCAGCCCAGCTGAAGTGCCTCTAGACACATGCATGCAGCCTGGGCAACAAACAGGAGTTGGAAGCTACTGCGCTGCAGGAAGGTTATGACATAGTGGCCATCACTGAAACTTGGTGGGACGAATCCTGTGTGTGGACCGTAGCTATCAATAGCTACAAATTGTTCAGGAGGGGCAGGA
>NW_008589057.1:0-238 GCF_000691845.1 Merops nubicus
TTATTATAAGTAAATAATTTAATGAAATAAAATATTTTATAAGTATAGGCTTCTTATAAAATTATATAACGAATTACAGCTTCCTGGAAATTCTTCATATTTATTTTTTTAAACTTCTGTTGTTTATTAATATCAAGTCATTGAAATCAGCCTTTGAAAAGCAGCACAGATTTACCAAAGAAATGATAAGGCCAGGATAGACTTAATATTATTGATTCTCCTGCTAATTGAATTCCTG
>NW_008589057.1:269-89991 GCF_000691845.1 Merops nubicus
TGTCTTTACAAGAAAGTGACATCAAGCCTCTATTTAAGACCCCTAAACTGTCTCTCCACTCTTCTGAGGTGTCAATGCCACCTTTGGCTGCAGACTGTCCAGTCACTTGTGTGCATGAACATGTTCCTCCATCCCTATTCAATTTATTTGATTGTATACATCAAGATGAATATACTTAGCACAGTGTGACAATATTCCACAAGTTCTCAATACTTAAAGTTTACTAGGAAACAGATTATGAACTAATTATGGTTTAATAACTGCTCCACTGTCTTATATTCAACCCTTTCACTTCTATACTACAAGAAGATCAGGCTGCTGTTGCAGGATGAGACTCTTGCAGGTGACCCTTCTCTTGCATAGGATGCACTAAGCAGCTGGTTCCCATGCTTTTGGCTAGAGTACTTGAAGGGTAAAGAAAGCCTGCCATATGATCTTGCATTTACAGAAGCATGATAAAAAATCCTGTGGAAGTTAATGTATCAGTTAACATTAGCCAAGTCTCTGATGAGAACCACCTTAATGAGAATATAAATCTTAGTGGGTTTGGTAGGTGAAATAATTCTACGTGAAGTTGCACTGTATTATTTCTTTATGAAATACTCTCCAATACTTAATTCTAAAATGTATTTAAACTACTTTGCAATTTTTATTGGCTATTAAATAACTTTTCTTAAAAAAAAATAGTTCATTTGAACAATAGTAGTTGCAAGTTTAATCCAAAACATGTGCTTACTCCTGTTCAATACACTGTAACATTAAGTGTAAGAACAAAGCAGTATGGTCACCCATTATAATGGCTGTAGCAAGTATTTAATCATGATATGACACTTTTACCTCCTTCTCTACCTCACTAAGTGCTTAACATCTGTTGTACATCAGATGGCTCAGTAGCAGATGATGAGTACTCAGTGAGGCAGATGCTAAGTAAAAAAAATGAAGACAATTTAACAAGAAGTGTATAGGCAGTAAAATACCCATTACCTATTTTTCTCTCCTTTGGAGGCTGAGTCCAGCATAAATCTATAAGACATCACCACCTAATGCACTTACATCTCTAAAATGCCCTACTCTTGATCTTGTGGGATCACCTCTTGGGAAGGACAAATAAGACTCCAAGTACTTTGATTCATAACAAGAACATTAATTGCTATTAAATTTGATAACGGTCTTTATGTGAATGCCTTTTTCTTCTGGGAATCAGGGTAAAACTATCAACTGTACAGTCACCACAAGGCCAGTGAATGATTAGAAGAATAAGTGTTTTTAGTTTATTAAGCCTCACAAAATTGAATCGGCACTATAAGCACTGCTCAAATACCCCTGAAATTATTTTACTGTGGCTCATGTTACAGGTATGTCAGTGAGACTCTCAATGACAGCTGCAAATTCCACTCAAAAAGCTGATAAACAGGAGCCGTGCAGCTGTTCTGAGCTCACATCTTACAATTTCACAGCTGGCTCCACCTGAGCCAGATAACTTAAAGCTGATCTAAAGGCCAGAGCTAGCCACAAGGACCATGGTGGACACAGGGTAAGCATACTGTGAAGTGGAGAAGGAACGTGATACTTTTCTAAATGTATATAAAGGAGAGAAAACCTTCTGCCTAGAGGGATGCCTTTGCTA
Organism: Merops nubicus; assembly: GCF_000691845.1. Classification (NCBI taxonomy): domain Eukaryota; kingdom Metazoa; phylum Chordata; class Aves; order Coraciiformes; family Meropidae; genus Merops; species Merops nubicus. Next base: position 1,897 of record NW_008589057.1, read on the forward strand.
AAAATCCCGTTAGCATATGCAGAAAGGATATTAATTAGCTATGAAAGTTCAATGGAAATGTTGTTTCCATATGTTAAAATTGCTTCCAGCATGGACGTGGATGAGGTAAGTAAAGGAATCTAGCTTGGTGTGAGACTCCTCTGTGGTGACTATACTACAGGAAAGGGCCTAGATGAATCAGCAGGTTGGTTCTGGAATTGTGTTCCTGGGATTAATAACAATCTAAACGGAAGCTTTTTTGATTCATGGAAGCAAAATACCTTGTTCTCCCCTGTTAATCACATTTAAGGTGAGTCTTTGCAGGTCCTCCAGCCCCTGTACCACCATTCTGCAGCTGTTGCCCCCACTGCCCTTCTTTAGGCTGATACTCTATGTTTTAAAACAAATCATCCATTTTACTTTTAAATTCCAGGTAGTCTCTGCATTATGCAAAGCAGAAGAATTAAGACCCTACATTGAATGATATAAACCTGTCCCACCTCACAGAACAAACCTGCTATGAGTTAACATGATATTCCAGACTAAACAATATTTTGACATTAAAATGTTTAATATTTTGAGGTTATTTCTAGTTAGCCTATTATGAATTTATTTACAGGGATTTACAGCTTTAAATACACTAATATTGGAAACTTTTAATCCTCATAGCAACTCTGAAACATTTCCACCACACGTGATGAAGAATGGTTATAGAAAAAACATTTTAAGACAACAAGCCACCAATTATTTGACACACCTATAATCATAGTGACCTTTGTGCTATACTGAAGTAGGAATCAAACTGCTTTGTAGTACCAGCTATGTTTTTAAAGAGGTTCAAATCAGAGACAAGCTTTGAGAGCTTTTACTAAACAATGGTCTATAGTGCAGCAGGAAGAAAGGAAGCATGAGCCACATTAATTAATGGTGTCAAAGGCAGAATTAAAGATATCAGAGGTGTTAAGAAAATAAAGAGTTTCATGTACAGGAGGAAGAAAGCTCACACACACACACACAATCCCCCCCTCCAGAGCAAAGCCAAAACCAACCAACCAAACAAAATAAACCAGCCCATGCATTTATCTTAGAATCATAAAATCATACAATGCTTTCAGCTGGCAGGGACCTCAAAGGTCATTTAATCCAACCCCCCTGCAGTAAGCAGAGGCATCCCCAACTAGATCAGGTTGCTCAGAGCCCCATCAAACCTGACCTTGAATGTCTCCACGGATGGGGCCTCCACCACCTCTCTGGGCAGCCTGTTCCAGTGATTCACCACATTCACAGTAAAGAATTTGATCTTGAAGCCACCCATCTGCCATGTAGCTATGTATCTGTGTACATGTAGTGTCAAATGAGAACAAAACTCATCTTGGACCACTCATTATCCATTTTAGTTGAACTTTTCCAAATGTCTATTAAAGTGTAATTCTATTTTTTTTTAAAAAAAAAGGTATAAAAAGTTTATCTAGCCATTTCATAGATGTTTCAGTGACAGTCAGATTATCATGCCCCTTTAAGGCATTAGAAAAATAGCAACCAAGCTTACTGTAACATATTCAGCTTTTTTTTGAGTGAAGGAAATCCCAGGAAGTGTCACAAAATTTGGTACACTGAAAGTAGTCCCCCCCACCCCCCTATTTTTATAGAGATAGGTGAAATAAGGGCATCATAATGGCAGGTACAGAGCTGTACACAGTCACAGAATCATAGAATCAAGGTTGGAGGAGACCTTTAAAGGTCATCTAGTCCAACCCTCCACCATGGGGACGGGGATATCTTCCACTAGATCAGGTTGTTTGAAGCCCTGTCCAAACTGACCTTGAACACTTCCAGTGACTAAGTGTCCACAATTTCTCTGGGTGACCTGTTCCACTGTCTCACCATCTTCATCCTAAAAAAATTCTTCCTTATGTCCAGTCTAAATCTGTCCTCTTTCAGTTTAAAACTGTTGGCCTTGGTTATGTCACTTCAGGCTTTGGTAAACAATGTCCCTCTCTCTTTCTTAGAAGCCCCCTTTATAAACTGAAAGTCCACAATAAGGTCTTCCCAGAGCCTTCTTTTCTCCAGGCTGAACAATCCCAACTCTCTCAGCCCGTCCCCACAGCAAAGGGGTTTCAGCCCTCAGATCATTTTTCTGGTCTTCTCTGGACCTACTCCATGTCCCATGTCTTTTTTGTGCTGGAGTCCCCAAATCTGGACACAGAACTCTAAGTGGGGTCTCACCAGAACAGAGCAGAGGGGCAGAATCCTCAACCTGCTGGCCACATTGCTTTGGATGCAGCCCAGGATGACACGGGCCTTCTGGGCTGCGATTGCACATTGGTGCCACTGGCTTCTGGGCTCAGAGCACATGGTGCCAGCTCATGTCCAGCTTTTCATCCACCAGTACACCCAGTCATTCTCCACAGTGCTGGTCTCCATCCACTCATCTCCTGCTCTCTGCTGATATTGAGTGTTGCCCTGATTGTTTCCTTGAACAAGCCTTTCCCTCCCAGATTGATTCATGTCTGAAAGAGGTTCACACTCATGTAGCTTGTGCAATGGGTGCTTGAAGCTCTTTGCTCTGTATTTGGGTGCCTATAAGGTAGATATAACAATGAATGAACTGAAAAGAAAAAAAAAAAAGGAGAAAAAATAAATGATATTTTGAAATTAAAATATCTTCCACTGAAAAATGTGAAAGTATAAATGTTGCTAATTTAAGGATGTCTTTAGATCTTAAATTACATATAGCTACAAAGCAATTGTAATATAATTATGAGGACAGGGCTTCACCAGACTGCTTGTATGTGCTGGCATAAAGCTACTTTGCATGCTTATCCTGTAGGAGGAAGGGAGCCTGTAGAGGCTACTAAGACCTACAGATTCCCCTGTCAACATACATTCTGAGGCCAAGTGCACAAGTTCAAAGATAGTCTAAGATGTAGCTAAGAACTGCATTTGCAACAATGAAAAAATGTACCAGCAGCTCTATTTTGCAGTGGAAATTCTAGAATGAATGTAAAAACTAGCCTTGATTGAGAGGTCTTCATATGCAATGCAGCAGATCACAAAACCTCTTGAAAAATGCAGACAGGATACTTGATGTTTTAATGTTTTACTTAGGATAGGAGGAAGCAGCATCCGTGTTCTTTGAGTATTTTATTCAAAACAGGGGTAAAATAGAAAGTTCAGAAAATGGAGATAATTTCTGAGCTGGAAGCCTTTAGGTACTATTGTAGGATAATTAGAAATCATGAAAGAGTAATCATTAGGGTGGCTCTAAAACATAAAACTAAAAATGCAAAAGAACCCTGTGCTGACAAAATCATTTGAAGTTTTAATCATGGTAAGGGGTAAATTTGGATATAGAAAGAGACTTAGTGCCAGAAATATCAGCCATCAATTGTAGGACTTTCTGGAATGAAACCACAATACTAGAGTTAAAATCATAGCCCTGTTAACAGCCAGGAGCAGAAAGGCAAGTCCAGGTTTACACCTGCAAAACTGATACAAGACCATTATAGTTTCCTTTTTCCCTACTCATTTTGAGACAATACCTCTATTCCTGTTTTAGGCATTATTATCTTATTCACCAGATATAAATAACTGAAATAATAATTTAAAAAAAAAAAAAAAAGCTGTTGCTGTGCCTGCCTGCACAATTGGTTATAGCTCTAATTGTAGAGGTAGAGAAAATCTGTATTCTATTGCTGGCTCCTTCACAATCTTTCTGTATGACTATGACTATGGACAAGTCCCCTGCTATTTTCCTTTGAAAATAATCTTTTTTTTTTTTTCCCATTGTTTGCTTATTTGGATTATAACTTTTTTTTTTTTCTTTTTGCCTCTAGATGCCTCTGTAATATAAACTACAACAAGTAATTTTCTTCCATTGTGTAGAATCAGAAGTATTACACCAAAGCAAGAATCTCTCAGTAAAGAGTAATGGTTTTAATTAAAGAATATAAAAGTCAGTACTGTATTCATACATCACTTATCATGATATTAAACAAAATCAAACAAAATAAGATTCTGAGATCAGTGTGCTTTTGTCCTCTCATGTTATAATAATGGAAAATAAATATTGGTTTAGGCAAGCCCTTAAAATTTTAATATAGGCACAAAATATGTTATAGGTTTGCTTTTTTGCCATGATATGTTTGAATGAATCATAAGGACAGCAGTAAGTTTCTGAAGGAAAATTAAAGGCTGTCTGGAAAAGTTGTATCATGCCATTTTTAAAAACAGCATGTATTTCACTTAATAATGTGTAATTCTTCTAATGTCACTTGTGTAACACTCATAAATAGGGAGAATGCTAATATAAATGGCTAGATGTCACATGTAGATAACATAAATTAGGAGATGGTATAATAATTACGTTTTTAAGCAATTAGTAAGTAATTGCTTTGCTTCTTACATCTTTGTCTTTCTGAAACAGCCAAACAAGCCCACAGCCTGAAATGCAATATGTAAGTTGATAGAAAGGCTAACACTAGGCCCAAAAAAGAACAATCTTCTGCACATTGATCTGAATAAAAGGAAAATTAGTGTAGATAACTGAGAGCATAGACCCAAAGTTCCATCTTAGGAAGTGTTGCAGATTTCTTTGGGAGTATATACAATTATACAAAGATCAAGTAATTTACTTTATAGAACTGCTCTCACTCCCACATGCTGATAAAAAGATATCTACATATGCAATTCAGAATGATCATCCTTCTTGCAGTTTGCTGAACCTTTGTACTTTCCACTTGTCAATACAACTACTTCACTCTGGTTAGAGTATCTCACTCTGATTAGAGTATCACAGCAATTGTGATATTGGTGGCAGAAGCCAAGATAAGTAACATCTCTTGGTAACTAACCCCTCCAAACTTCTTCTAGCAGAGCCACGTGAAAATATGTAATTGTGATATGTACCATCACCAAAGCTGTTTGGGAGTTCATTAACTCCTGCACAATACTTTATAACTCTTGGCAAAAACCTGAAGTTGTTAGGATATCCCACAGATAATCTAATTAAATTTTGCAGTTTGATTTTTTTTTTTTTTCCTATGGACATTTAATTTGCTTTAAAAAACATGGTTGGGGCAATCTGGTTTGTCCCTAGTTTTACCTTCTGCATCAGCATGTTAGCTGGTAAATTAAATAACAAATGCTGGAGCATAGCAGTGGGACTGTGTGCAAACCCCCTCCCCCTGAGAAGACTGTATGAAGAGTAATCAGCTATAAATCATACCCTAAAGAAGTGACAACTCTTGTTGAAGAGAAAGAACGTATTACTTTTGATACATTATCTAGATATTCAATCTAATTCTCTTGAGCTGATCGACCATAATAGTCTATAGTAGAAATTCTCTCCGTGCTGAGCAGCTTCCTTAATACCTTGCAATTTTTATTTAAGGGATTATACTTAAAAAAACAAAACCAAACACCAAAAAAACAAACAAACCAACCAACCAAAAACATTTTTGCCCCTTTTAGATTTCCCCTTAAGGAAAATAACATGCTGCTACTGGAAGGAATTAATTTAAGGAGCTTGTCTTTCACAAAGGATTTCTAAATGTTAACAAGAACTAGAAGCGGGTTGGAGCAGACAGGATTTCCTTGTAGGAAAATAAAATAAATAAAATAAAAATATTCTTCTGCAAGGTGACATAACATTTCAGAGCCTACCACAGCATATGTTTTAAGATGTATTTAGCATTATCAACATAGTTATTTTAAATATCTTTGATTATAAATACTGTGGGATACTGAAGACCCTGGAGGAATTTGCTCATTAACAAGATTTCCAATATGCTTTCTATATTTATCTGTGTGTGTATATATACATATATATAAAAGCATACATTCCTCCTAGGCACTCCCTGAAAGATTTCTCTTCCCTTCCAGAAATGACAGATGCTCTCACCTGAAAAAAAAAAAAAAAAAAAAAAGTCCTCCCACACAGTCTCATGGACTGCAATTGAACCAAGGGAACAAGTGTCATGATGGCATTAGGAGAATGACAATGATTCTAATTAATGGAAATGAATGGTAAAGTGAGATAAATTTGCATTTTTTACTGATGACAGAGAAATTATGATACATTTCTCACATATAAGAAACAGGGGAAGACTGGCTTTGGAAAAAAAAAATAGCTATGCTGAATCATTGTAGTGTAACTTGTGATGTATTGTAACAATCCAACACTTTGGAGAAACTATGTGTACTGAATGATTATGTCAAGCTGTTAAAACATGCTTCTCTTAAAAGGGGTTTCTGATATGAAATCTGTATTGAAATGCAAGCAGCTTGCTTACTTCTGGAGAGTTACCTGAAGGGAGATTGATGCAGAAGCTGCAGAAATGTGCAGTGCTGTCCTCAGTTATTACAGAATGCCATGTACAGCAACTTGCTGTCTTTGCTTGCTGTATTTGGATGTCATATGTATTCATCTTGGAACCTATATACAGAGTAAATGGCTCATTTTTTTTTTACCTTGTACAAAATTGTACAGCTCTTGTAGTTCAATATCTTTTGCACTTTTAACTAGCTAAACTCAGAAAGGATGGTTAAGCTTGTGAATCAGGTCATGAATCATGAAGAATTTGATAGTGATAGTTTTTTAAATAGTTAATTACTAGGGTAAGAGCACTACCAAGATGTCCCAGAAAGGATTCCATCCATTCTTCTCAACATTCCTCAAATGTTATTGTACTTTCTCTTGTATTTATAATAAAAGTGACAGCAGAAAAAAACTGAAAACATCACCCATATGGAAAATGCCAATCTGCTTCAAGAGCCTTTGCCCTGAAGATTTTCCAACCTAAGTGCAAAGCAAAAGGTATAGAAATAGGAGGTAGGATATGCTCACAAATATTTCAGAGACATAGTGAGGGGATGATGAGGACTGGAGGTGGATAACTGCAGAGCCACTAGCTAAAGTACAAGTCTGGATCTTTAATATTCCCTCTACCCTGCAGAGGATTTCCTACTGTGCACAGTGAATACCACTGAATAACAAGGAATAGCCACAAAAATAGCTCTAATGTCCTCAGGCAAATGTATCATCCATTATTTCTCCTGTTTATCGAATACACGAGCCATCTACATGGGTTTTGGAGGTATCTTTTACACGGATTTCAGTGGATAGGGTGACTTAGCATTTATATTAAAGGAGCATTTACAAGGGCTGAGAAACTTTGGTGGGATCTTTTTCAGCCTGCTTACTATGGCACTTTCATTCAATGCATCACTGCCTTTTTCCTTGTCTCTAGCTGCTACCATTTTGTGGTGGTTTTGATTGACAGCAAAGGTAAGCGGGCTTGTCACTGGGAAAGTAAGCAGGGCTCCAGTGCAAACACTCTCACCTTGATGAGTAATTACATTGCCTCTGCAACACAATCAGTCTCTGCTAGCAAACGGACTGAGAAGCCCAAATCCACACATAATCCAGTGTTTTTCACAAGGCTGCTTACAGCTAAAAGTGACATTACCAGAAAGTTAAAGAAAAATTGACCCTGCTCAAATATTGCTTGTTTGTTTGATTTTGAAGTTAACTCTTAACAGCCAAACACAAGAAAGCCAAACTGTACCTGATACAAGGAGTTCAAACTGTTAGCTTTAGATCTGTCAGAAGTTTTACAACCAGTGCCACTTATTGCAATGCAGTTCTGTCAAATGTTACTATTATCCAAATGGTTATTACTCTCTTAATTGATTTAATTTACCTCATTATGGACTTGCTCCAAAAAAAAATGATGGCATCAGTAAAAAGGATCCCTTTAACTTCAGAGCATTCATGAGCAACCACTTACATAGTCCTAATATTTTTACTACCAGCTGTAGCCCTCTGAGAAACCACATGCCCAACTAGAACCTGCAGCTCAGGGGTGTAACCTTAAAAATATTTAAGAATACTACCCGTTCTTGCAAAGAGTAGTAGGTTGCAAATAATCCTTATTTATTCAAACATAACTTGACTGAATTCATTTAATAGTATCTAGCACATTCCACTGGCTGTTTTTAGTTTCTATGGAAACCATTCCAATGATTATTTTTCACATAGGACTGAATTGCTGCATAGACTATCTGTTCACATATGGATACTTGAACTCTTGAATAAAATATCTATAACCTTAGCTCCAGAAATAAAGGATTAGTTGGGTACTCTAAAAGCATCTAATTTCCATGGATCAAATAATTGAGATGTGTGAGAAAACTTGAAGTGCCACAGCATAAACTCTAATGCATTCTACTGTATCCTAGAGGCTGAGGATCACAACAGTCTCCCAGATTCTATATGAAGAAGATATCAGGGTAAAAGGAACCATTATAAAGATGGGAGGAAAGGTTTGTTGTGGGAGAAAGCCTTGTTTGCTTGCCAAGGGGGCTATTGCAATTTGATCGTTTGACAATTAAATTTCCTACCGAAGTTGAGAATGGTTGCCAAGGAAGTTGTTTTATAGATTTTTAAAATTTTGAACTGTTTAATACAGTTTATATTTTGGCCTTTTACAGTGTGCACCATGAAAAAATGACTATGCTTTTTAGCCAACTAATACGCAGCTGCTGCTCTTAAGCATGTAAAATATATGCCTATTAGAATGAGTTTAAAAGCAACATCTTTAAAGCCAAGACATAATCCCCCATCTCCAAATCAAGGTACTTCTTCTTCAGGTAATCCTAAAGTCAAGTATAGTGCTCAAGCACAAGATCACAAGGCAGCAAGGAGTAAGACAGACTGAATCCTGACATGATGCCTCGGGTAACTAATTCCCATGCCCTTTGCTAAAGCACGAACCACAACTTATAGACAGGGAACATCAGTTTAGGAACAGAGCCACTGGACTTCAGAAAAATGGAATCAAGGTGAGGAACAGATGAACAAAGAAGTAAAAGCCCTCTGCAGAGGACAAGCTTAGCAGTGTCGCATCAAAAAGAAAAATCATCTTGTTTCAACTCTCATACAGTTCTAGAGAAAATTACTGTCTTTGTAATGTTGGAAAGCATTTTCTTTTCTTCTTGACTACTTTTTAATTTCTGTTTGTTCTTCACTTATGTACGAATCCTTTGGAGAACAAAAGGATAGTATATTATATAAACATGGTGCTAGCTGTGAACACTTTACACATAACAGTGACTAGATTTTGCCTCTAAATATCACTGGGACATTTATTACTAATAAACAAAAGATATTCTACAAACTTTTTTCTAGGAAAACTTGGCAAATACTGAGAAAAATATATCACTTATATTGTACTGAGAAATACCTTATTCTAGTTCTAGACCCGGAGCAATTGTGGAATAGCTTTCTTAGGTGAGGGGAGGGTGGAAGCAGTGTGTTGTCCTCACATCAGATAGAAGAGGGTGGATGAAAGATGATTTCTTCTTCTTTTGCCAAGGACGAATTCAGACATTGGACATAGCTGCAATTCTTTTTCTCCTTGAGCAGAGATCTTTCTCAGAAATGATTGATTGAGAAGACTTTCTGCCCCCAAAGTATACTCTACCAAGGATGAAGAGACCCAAAGCTACTTGTAAGGGTCATATGAGGTCACATCACAGTGAACTCAGAACTATCACTGCATTACATCTTTCATCCCCTTTCCTTTCCACATCAAATACTGACTTTAAAACAAAACAACAACACAGAAAAAAAAGAAAAAAAAGAAAAAAAGAAAATAAGTCATCCAAAGTTTAGAAGTACAAACATTTGGGGTGGCCACTAAACCTGGGATTTTCCTGTATTGTGTGCATCCACAGAGACAGAGATCTTTTATTTGTCATTTCTTGCATCCAGTTCTTCATTCGCTTGCACTGAAAATGGCTCATGAATTTCCCACGTCTCACTCTGTTTTAGAGAGAATTTCAGACCAATCTAGTCTGCATTGAACCATGTTGAATATACTAGTCATCTGTATAATAAGTTTTCAGAACCTTTGATACACTAGTGATTGAGCTCAGCTGTAGAAACCTGCAGCTTCTCTACTCAGGACCCACTACAATGGAAGTGATTTGTGAAGATGTTGTTTCAGACACTACTCATGATTCTCCTGTTTTGCTAGAGTCATGTAGGCTCTGAACAGTGAATCTAATTTAGTGCATGAGCAGCATGTGTGTTCAGCATGACAATAACTTGCAAATACTTCTTTTAGATGAGCATACATACTCAATTTACGGGTGCAGGAAGCCCTCTCCAATTAAAACCAGATTGTCCTTAATAGAATCTATAAATGTGAACTGGAGTATCTGTTCTATTTTCTTTTGCAAGTTTTTTTTTTTTCCTTTGTAACAAGTTTACCCCAACTGTTTTCTGCTTTATTGTCCTGATAAGATAGTAAATTCCATTTCCTGCCATCTGTTGCTAAATCTGCAATTTTCCACAAGATTACTACGTATATATAGTGGGGTTTTTTTGTTTGTCATTTTAGAGAACTTACTATAGATAGGCAAAATGATTGTTCCATTTTTGACTTGGCAAACCCAACCCTGATGGTTTGATTAAAAAAATTAAAAAAAGATTAAAAAAAAATAAAAAAAAGACTGATTCTGCTTCTACATTATCTACATTGTGAAGGGATTTGCTGGTTTCTCAATTTCATCTGTCTCTTCAAATTTACAGTCTATTTCTTTTGAGATGGTTATCATTTCTACAGCTTGGTTTTTTTTATTCAACTTAAGAGCTGTCTACTGCATTCCCTATTAACTGTTTACATGTCTGGTTTTGATGGATCGTTCCTTTAAATATCCAAGAATCTGTAGAGACAAAAGTAATATTTTTGCAGCATTGTTACAGTTACTGTGTACCCATGTGGAGGACTATTTGCTGTTTCTGTTTTCTTTTATTCCTAAATCTCCACATAATTACTTGTCAAACTTAAACCTCCTTGATGTTCTTTGGATGCTGAAAAAGATCACATGAAAATCTGTCCACAAGGAGCGTACTGATAATTAACAGAGATCTCAAATGAAAAGGAAGAAGCAGTGAATAGATGTTCTGCTTCATAAATAATTTTAAATTGAGGGAGTTTTAGGAAAGAATCATAGTCATATGTGAACATAAAGAAATTCTCAAACAGGTATACACAAATTAAATTAGCAGATGAGATATTCATTAAGGATAAATCCTCATAATTTTGCTTCTGGTGCTGGAACTTCCAATAACCTCATTGCAATTTAAGATTTTTTTTTCATTTGGGACTCTAAAGAACATTCTTAGTTTTTTTTATTTTCATGTCACATGTTTTCCCACTTGCATTCTGACGAAAACAAAGCTTTTCTAGCAGTATTGTCTACCATTCCTTCATTATTTCTGACAGCAAGTTTTGGAAGTGTTCGGATAATATCTACAATATTTGGCAAAGGGTCAGAAATATCAAAAACATTGAGTTTTTCCATGTTCTCTGAAAATAAGAAGATAGGACATAGGGTGAACTATCTATCAAGTTGCAGTGTGAGCCCAAATATTCCATAAATTCACTTGGCAGTTCAACAATGAGAGGTTAATTTATAGGGACAGGACTTACTAGTTTCAGCACCTACAGAATTATTGTCCATTTGAATCCACTTTTTTTTTACATAACAGCTGCTTAAAAAATACAAATATTGGTAGAAAAAAAAAAAAAGGGAAAAAAAAGGGAAAAAAAAAGGGAAAAAAAAAAAAATCCAAAACCAGTCTGGTAAATGTCTGATTTATTTTAAATTGTATTTTTGTAAAAGTCACATCTTTAACAGGTCTTCTATGAACACTGAAGTCAGTGAAAAGCCAAAACCAGTCTCTCTTAAGTCATTAAGATATATCACTTTTCTCCCATATTAATGTGTTCACAACAAATGAAAAAAGACCACAGGACCACACAACCCATCTCTCCTGTCAGTAGTTTACCTGTTCTTCAATACAGCACAACCAACATTTGGTATATTCAGAAGCCCACCAGTATGGCACACATCTATTTATCACTTGAAGCCAAAGAAGAACAGCTACAGCCAATATGCAGGGCTGAACCATTTCAAGGGGTGAGCCTCTTTAAGAATATCCTTCTTTTCACAGTCAAAGATGGTTCCCTAAACCAGGGTGTCAGGGTTTGAGCAACTGGAGTGAAAACTTTTCATCACGTTAGTTTTTTAAAGCATAAAGAACAAGAGTATTTTTTCATTATAGAACACCATTTGTAATTGTTTGTTTACACTACTTATCATGAAGGTGGTTTTGCTAAGCTAAGTATATTTGCATTATTCCTACTTGTCAGGTAAAGTGGTATGTCACCTATTATTCATTTCCTTCTGACATGCTAAAATATTTCTTATTAGACTTAAGTTTCTCCTAGCAGGATCTATCCTTATAAGAACCTGAGGAACACAAAGGTGACACTGCAGTAATCTGTCAAAAATACTAATAGTCCTCAGGGTTTAGCTTTAGTTTAAGTACACAGCCATTGCCTCACAAAGATATACAATACTATATACTTAGAAATAAACAGCTGAATAAAGTTGATTTTCTATGGAAAATTATGGAGTTTTAAAATACATTTAACTTTTTCTCTTATTCGTTCACTGAAAGCTTAACATATCCATGATAAACTAAAAATGATTGCAGGAAAGTAGTACCTGAGCCCATATCAACAGCTTGTTGGTTCTTAACATACAAACTGAAGAATAATGTGCTCAGAAATGTGATTTTAATTAGTATTATTCTTCTATTAAAAAGGCCCCCCAGAAAAAGGAGAGGAGCTAAAATCCTGCTTAATAAATTGTATTTGTGTAAAGCAACTTCAGAAAAATTGAATTTCTTTATTGTTAATTTTCTTTCTATCTACACCTGTTCTCTATACTCCAGACTAGGAACAAGTTGTTCTGTAGATTGATACGATTGCTGCTGTAAAAATCAAACTGAATCCTTTTCACTTTGGATATAGTTAAATTTAATGAAATTAAAGTGTTAGTATTTAATTAATGGTAAACTTATACTGTCTTACTGAAGTGCTAGGGTTAAACCCCCAGCTCTGAATGAGGGTTGGCATATGGATGATGTCCACAACCAGGCAAGAAAGACCCTCCTGACTGATTTTCACCCAGGGTCTGGCCAGCCTTGGGTGGGAACTGATGAGGAGATCACCACCAGCTGCCCCCACCTTCCACATTGACTTGGAGGTGGGGCAAGAAGCCACCTCTGTAAGAGCTGACTAGGCTTGCGGTGGAGTTTGGATGGTTGCTTGTATAGTGGATGGGTTATGTGAGGGTTCTGGTTATTGAAAGGGGTCCCTGACTTTTCATAGGAGGTGGAATTTCCAGGATGGCACAAGAAGATCATGTGTTCTCCTCCTGGCGGTTACTATACAATTGGGATTGGACCGATTGCCTGGATCCTTCCTTTCCCTGTGCCCTGGTTTTGGAATCAACTCACTCCCTTCTTTGCAATGGCACGTGTTGTGAGTGAACATATTGGTCTAGTCACTCCTCCAGTGGTAGGCCACCCTAGATCTTTGCTGTATGATTTAAGACCAGAGGGAGGACTTTGGTTTCTGGTCTGCCTGTTAATGAAAATACTCTTTTTAGCTGGGTAAGTGGTCAGCAGAACACTTAGAAATAACAGAAAAAATGAATGGAAGAGAACCTAAGCAATAAGAAATTTCTCTTCTTGTGACTCAGCCAGTCATAAAAAAACATCTTTGAAAACAAAGACTATTAATCTAGGAAAACTTCATTTGTTATAAAAAGTATCTTAATTTGGACAGTCATTATAAAGAACTCTTATTCTTATGTCATGAGATCAGTGGGTATCAGCCAGCTGATGCCAGCAGCCCATTAAATGAACTTCCTTTGTGAATGAGCTTTTTCCATGACACACAGCAGAAAGTCTAATTCAAACTGTGTTCCAGCAAAATTGAGATGTTTGTACATTTTTGTCTTGTAATTAGCGGGCAATAAAACCCACAAGTTAAAGCCTTTTTTATTCAGAGTTGCTAATACACCATCGCCTCTCTATTGCTGTTCAGGTTATTCAGGTGCTCGTGTGCGAGACCCACCATGAATGATGCTGCAAGTACCATGGACTCTGGGGCACATCTGCAGGCTCAGACATGATGATAAAGGGATATACACTTGAACCTTCAAAGCACAGAAGTGCTTTCTTCACACTGTAGTCATGGCTTTGTGACTAATCTCTTTACCATGAAGTACCATAACTATGATGGTGGTACTCAGAGCAGTAGTGCCCAGCTGCCCCCAGCCCCAGACACACCCTTAGCGTCTCCTCAGTTCATCTGAGACACAGAAGTTAAACAAATATCCTGTTTGCATACTCCCATGCTCAACCAAATATTTACATCTCTTCCAATATTCGTATAATGACCCTGATGTCCCCCAAACAGCCTTCCAGTGGTTTATATCCCTCATCCTCCTTGAAGGGTGAATTCTGCAGGGGAAGACTGAGTTTATATGCAGCATATTTCCTTTTGTAAGAACATGGGAGCTGTTAAGACTCCAATCATCATGTAACTATTCACAAGTGCCATGCTACAATAATCTACTTTTATGGGAGTTTGGAAGATGAATATAAAATAACATAATCCCCAGCTGTGCTGTTATGTGTAAAGCCATCCCATTAATCATACTCAGTTTTACTTTACAGCATAAAAGTATGTAAAGTGTTACTGCCATTGAGGTGCCTTAACACTGGCAGTTGCACACCTTAACTGCATTTTAAAAGCTATCTTCTCAAGAAATTAAGCACTCAATCTTTTCCTTTCCTCCAGTGGAAACGTTAATTCAGCACCTTCTGATGTCAACAGCATATGCAGAACAGCCTAGAAATCTGGGCAAGCGAATGAAACCTCAGTTGTGTGCACCAGCTCCCATACTTGAATATAAAGCGTTAACCACATTGTAAAAAAAATAAATATATATACAAAAAAGTCAATGATTATTTGTCTTTACAGATTATCTGATTTAGCACCTGTATTATTCCATGAGAATACTTGTCACTTGAGGGTACAAAGGCTTTACAGAGCGACCTGGACAGGCTGGTTCAATAGGCCCAATGCCAATGAGATGAGGTTCAAAAAGGCCAAGTGCCAGGTCCTGCACTTGGGTCACAACAACCTCATGCAACACTACAGGCTTGGGGAAAAGTGGCTGGAAAGCTGCTCAGCAGAAAGGGACCTGGGGGTACTGCCTGACAACCAGTTAAATATGAGCCAGAGTGTGCAACCAGCTAAATATGAGCCAGCAGTGTGCTCAGGTGGCCAAGCAGGCCAATGGTATCCTGGCTTCTATCAGCAGTAGTGCAGCCAACCGGACAAGGGCAGCGATCATCCCCCTGTACTTGGTTGTAGAGAGGCCACACCTGGAGCACAGTGCTCAGTTTGGGGCAGCTCAATACAAGAAAGACATTGAGGTGCTGGACTGTATCCAGAGAAAGACAGCTAAGCTGGTGAAGGGTCCAGAGAACAAGTCTTATGAGGAGCAGCTGGGGAACTGGGGCTATTTAGTCTGAAGAAAAAGAGGTCAAGGGAGACCTTATTGCTGTCTACAACTACCTGAGAGGAGGCTGTGGAGAGGGGGGTGTTCAACGCTTCTCCCTTGTAACAAGTGATAGGACAAAAGGAAATGGCCTCGAGTTGCACCAGGGGAGGCTTAGGTTGGCTATAAGGAAAAACTTTTTGCCTGCAAGGGTTATCAAGCATTGGAACAGGCTGCCCAGGGAAGTGGTTGAATTGCCATCCCTGGACATGTGTAAAAGTTGTGTAGAAGCATGGTGCTTAGGGACATGGTTTAGCAGTGTACTTGGTAGATTTAGGTTAATGGTTGGACTTGATGATCTTAAAGGTCTTTCCCAACCTAAACAATTCTACGTAAGAATTACTGGTTAATGAACCTCATTGTGGAGAGCAGGGATTAGATCGTGTGGGGTTCAATAGCATGAATCCATGCTAGACTGACGTTGCCAATAAGAAAATGAAAATCTTATTAAGGTCTGGTGGAGCTTGCAGACATAGGAATGCAAACAACTGATTACTCAGAGCTGCTCACTTCTTTCTTGGAGCTCACAGCATTGCTGGGATGGTAGATTTGAATTGTGACCAAGCAACTGAGTTCAGACCTACAAAGGAATACATAATGAGGTCAGGAAGAGAGGGAGCTATTTTAACTAGATACTACTTTTTATCTGATAGTTGGAAACTCCAATTTTCTACTGATCATCCAGGCAATACCACAAATCAGAACCAAGGAAATACTGTGAAATAGCACCTTTTCTTGCAAAGAGCAGAAAGTGTTATGACTCAGAGGGAGAAAACTGTGGTGTACCCTCCTAAAAGAAAGCTTCTCAGAGTGCAAAAGCAGAATCCATAGGTTAGGACACTTTTATAAAATTCCTGGACGTGGGTTTAAGAAACCTTTTCTTGTGCATTTTAACTTGTATGCACAAGAAACTTCCACTTGGCAGTTTTAAAGGAAAACTGTAGAGTTTTGTTGAAGAGACAGCTCTGTAGATGTTATCCTTCGTTTTATTTATGAAATTTCTTTAAATGTGTGAATAGGATTGTGTGCAGTTAGTTGTACATTTTATAGCAGTGATGAGGGATTATTATCCGCAAACATTAGGATGTATTTCTACATATGTTTACTATCAAGGCTAAACATTTAAACTAGGAATTATACAAAAGTGACACGAATATCACATACACAGAATATTGGCTCCAGTTCACTATCACCTTCACACAAAGGGTGAAAATGAAACAGTGAATGTTTTTGCAAACTTCAAAGACAAAATATATTAAAAGAGGCTTTCTGTAAAATATATTTGCAGGTTTGGGTGAGATGTGTGATCCCACAGACTGTGAGATTTGCAATGTCATTGGTTTCACAACTGCATGGCACCATTCATCTGAATTTATCTATAGAGCTCTCTAAGCAGATGACTGTCTGCTATTCAGCAAAAAGAAGAAACAGACTCTGGAATCATTATTTGCCAAGATTCACAGGTGCCTCCTGTAGAAAACTTCTTTATAAAGCTTCACTCTTCTGTGTCAGGACACTAATCTCTATTCAGTACAGAGAAATTTTGCCTTTCATAGACAGAGGGTCTATTTTTATCTTTGAAGTTAATCCAACCCCAAGTTTCAGCAACACTTGGAAGCACAGATGCAGATATTCTGTATAGACTTACTCTTAAATATTCATGGATGGAAACCTGTTTCTCTGCTTCCATCATTCAAAGCTGAGGATTCTGGCTTTTATGAACTTTTGCTCATCCCTTAATCCACAAGTAAAATGTTCCCTCTCCAATGCAGCTCACATTATACCCAAATGTGGGTACACATAGATAAGTAGTCTACATATGCAGCAGATGGTCAGCAGAAGAAATAAAAAATCACTTAATGTTCAACAACCTCATATCAGTGGCAAGATTCATTAAATTGCAGACTGGACTCAGCAAGACAGAAAATGCTACTCAAGTGTTTTGCAGTGTATTGAGGGCTAAATTGATGAAACAGAAAGTCTGCAGGCTGCCCTGGGATTTGCTGCATCGGTCTCTACTCGGAGCTTATTTAACTGAAGTTTTGTAGAGGAACATTAGGGACAACACAGTCAGCAGCTTATCTATCCATTTCACAGCGCCTCGCTCACTTCTTGGACATATTTGCCAACTATCTCATTTATATTTATACTGTATTTTAGCCATCACTCCAGGAATTATCTAAAGCAGTAGTGCTTTCTGCAGATAATACACTGATGAAGCAATCTACACAGATGGTAAGCTTTCAACTTACATTAAAAAAATCATCAGTTATTGTTCCTACTTTTTTTTTTTTCCCCAAAACTAAGGCAACTTTGTCCAAAAATGTGTGGAATAATATATGCACAATTTCAAGGGCATGATGCCTTCGGGTTCTTCTAAGGTCAGTTAAAGAATTTTTTTAGAATTTCTTAACTGTCAATCAGAAGTTTCTTAAATTAAAAGATTAAAAAGAACCCCAACCTAATGCAAGTTTAAGACAATCATCTTGATTTCAGATTCTGTTGCAAATATCTCTGTCCACAATAAGAAAGAAGAGTCTTAGGAAATATAACGAACACAGCCTAAAAGAAATGCTGAGACATTTCACATTGCTGGTTTTTAGAAGGGTATGTATTTTTCCAGGTTAATTTCTTTCAAAAATTTCTTTTTAATACAGAGATTTATGCATTAATTTTAATTGGTGCAACAAATCCTGACATTTGGTGCACTCATGTAATGAGAAGAGGTCTGAATGCATATTGAAGTCATTCCTGTTATATGGGTAGGACAGGAACTATTTATCTAAGAATTGGAATGACTAAAAGGCCAGATAATTAAGGGAAAATAAAAAAACTTTTATTTTTTATTTTAAAAGAAAAAAGGTTTTTCTTTTTTACCTAAAAACTGGAGAAAATGGATCTTGTGGTAGATATGACAGAAGCTTCACAATGAGGAAAAAAACCTTGACTTTCTGTAGAGATAGCATTTAATTTTATCATTTCTTGAGTTTTGAACAAATACGTTTATCTGTCAAAGAACAAAGGTGTTTCTGAGTAGAATTCAGAGAAAGTTCTATTTTGCTTTCATTTGGTTTAGGTAATCTTATTTTAATATCTGGACAACTGAGAGTAGTCAGTCATTAAAGATAATGAAATAAAACTATGTTAGAAAATCAGCAAATGTCACGTTCTGTCTGGAGTGACAACAGTTTTTATTACTTCTGCTCCTTCTAATATGTAAGTCCTTCATTTTTTACTCATCATCTGTGGTTCCATAGGACACAGAAGTCTTAGACATTTGACTCTCTCTTTGTCATTGGTTGTAGGATATGAAGACAACAGTTTAACTCCAAAATACTGGTCAAAATGTGAATGTGGAGGAAGGAAAGTTGATAGAAAGGCAATCTTATTTTTATTTTAGTGTTGCTTTAAGGCTCTGATCTCCACTTGTTGATGAAGTAAAACTTCTTTTGCATTCTCTCAACCTAAAGCTCTTCTGATTCCTACCCAAAAAACATACCCAAAACTTTAAAACTGATATTTTTAAAGAATGTTACTGATAGCATAGTGCTTTGTATTTATTCTCTGTGGTACATTTATGGCACTTTTCCAAAAGAATATATATATGGAAATATATGGAGAAAAATTGCACAAAAGTAGGTCTAGGCCTTTTGTACAGTAACATCTTAAGAAAAGTCTTAATAATAAAGTTTTTTTTTTTAAATTATTTATTTCCAGAACCATATAACCTAAGTTTACACATCAGTAAATTAGAGTTCTTCAGAGACTATGCAGTTAATGACTGCATTGAAGATTAACATTTCTAATGAGCGACTTCTGTTGATCATATTTTCTACTCTCTTGTTTGGTAAGTAGTCTGAGAGCAAATGATCCTATGCCAGGTACAGGTGAACTGTTCAACCTGAATAAGGACAGCAGCACCTGCCTGTGAAGTTTTTTGAACTTGAATATTACACAGAGTGAGAGATTATAATCTGCTTCTTATTAAATACTTAGAATACCTTTTGAAACTCAAAAAAAAATTCCAGGTTGTACATAGTCATCTCAGAATCAAGGTTATACCTTGCTGGATATTGCTACATACCAGACATAAACTGAACTGAAAACCCTGGAGTCAGTTGGTGTTAGCCAGGGTCTCCGAGTGCAGCCCTTGAGCTACCCTAAAAGAAGTCTGTCAGGAATGCAAATGCTCCAGCAGCACAAAACACAGGGTGAATAGCTCAACAACAAAGCTTTTCCCTGGGTGACATGTGTCCCCAGAGCACACATCACCACCACAGCGGGCGGCCTTGCCAAGGCTCCCAGCCGAGGAGCCGGGGAATGAACCACCGCCGAGTTTATTGGGTACCATGGGCTCCTGCCCCCACCCTCCAGCTACCACCCTCCCCACTCAGAGTGGAGGCATCTTGGCAAGACAGTGCAAGCCTGGGCCTGCTACCCATCCTGTCTATCTGGGAGCGCATCAGAGGGCTGGATGCTCCGAGCTGTCTGCCTGGCACCTCTCTGGAGTGCTAAATTCATTCAGGAACTGGGGAAGGCAGGAAGGGAGAGAGACAAAAGGAGAGGACAAGGACAGCTTCTAGCTCATGTCACACCAGTGCTGTCACTAGAGATGTTGAGTATTCTACTCAGATTTCTTCGGGGTAAATGAACTCTACATTGTCTTTACCAATCTGTATATACCTTCATGCGTAAGACAGAAGTATTGAATTAATAATTTGACATTTATAATTTTGTAAATTTTTTTTTATATATATTTCCAAAAATTAACTACTATTGTATATATATTTTTTCCTACTATTTCTGTCCATAAGTTACTCTACCCTTGACAATAACCACAGATATTATGCACAAACTGAATTCTGGTCTAGCAGATCAATTTCAGGAAAACTGAATGTCTCCCTGCCCTTTACCCTCCAATATGCACCTTGTTCTTCCTATTCATTCACTTTGTTCTTATCAAGAGCACCTAATTACATCTAAAGAGCACATATTACATCTAAAACGAATGTATTTTTGGTTTATAAAAGACATAATAGACTGTAAATAAGAAAGAATCACTAACTTTGAATGACATGGAAGCTATATTAGAGTTATTTCTATGTTTGTGTTGCAAATGGGAGAGTGACATAGAATGAAACAGCCATATGAAACTTTGTATAAGTCTTTTCATTACCCTATCTGTACATACTGGCCAGGTAGGAAACTTGTTCCCAAAACAATGTCATTTGGAAGCCCTTAAGACACAACACAATTGATTCCAGCACTCTGGATGCTGCAAGCAAAGGTTGTGGTTTTTTTTTAAAGGAAAAAAATAATAGCCATGAGACAATACAAACGATTCAGATGCAGTCTTACAGCACTTTTCAAAGCATTTTTAAAGATCAAAAGCTTGAAACCCCACCACCTCCAGGACTGAAACTATCCAATCTTCAGATTTATCCAAAGACAAAGCTACTGTATGTCTTTAGCTAAAATGACCTGAGGCACAGCCCTCAAGGTTAAAGTCTGGCATTTGATGTCCCCTTGGGAGAGCTTCTATCTCACCTTTTGAGTGAGCTAACACAGTAAATTACGTATACTTAACACAGCTGAGACATATAAGACACTTGCTTCTAAGTGTCCGTTTCTATGTCAATGTACATCTCCCAGTTCTCTGACTTGTTTAATTGAGAAGTTTTTCTGATTCAGAGCCTGAAAAGCTTGTTTTCAGAGTGCTGACAGACATGACCTGACAAGCAGAGACCTCTCTGTCAGTGAAGCATCAGAGCAATGAAAGGTTTTGCCTGAAATATGGATACGCATGGCAATACCCCCCTGCCCCCTCCAGCTCCTACCCTCATCTTCCCTTTTATTCCCCACTCATGCCAAAGGCTTCTTGTGCTTTACATTAATACCACCTTCCCACAGAGGAGACATGATTTTGCTTTAAATAGCCCAGACCAGAAAAGCATTTGTGTCACAGCAGTTCATCCCAGCCTGAGCTGAGAGGGGGGCCCGCTGTGCCACGTGCTGTACAAACACAGAGCAAGAGACAGTCTGTGGATCACTCTACCAAAACACAGCAGACAGAAGAGAGTGAGGGAGGCGTGGTATCCACAGCTCACTGTCAGCCCTGTGGTGGACACACTTTATCTGGATCAGATAAAGCAATGTGCAAATATGCTTTTATTATACAGGTGAAATCTGGTAGATACTGCAACTTTCTGGACTTGGGGATAGCCTGAAGCCCAGGGTGCTCCAAGAACAAATACCTCATGCTGGTGTCCTTGCCTGACCTCCAGTTGTAGTTGTGGTGTACATTCTCATGATGGTTGAAGGAAGGGGGGATTGCTCTCTAGACAGGATCATGGCCATTATGTCATGTCATGACTACAAAGACAGATGGTCATCAGGCTAGGAGCAAACAGAAGCTGCCAAGCCCAGAAATGTGTGCCAGGATCTATCAACATGTCAAGTAATTATTTTAAAGTGTAGGCTTGCAAGCCTTGTGAGTCACCACAATGTTGGCTCTGAGGTTGTTTCTCCAAGTGATTCATGTGGATAGGTGATTAAGATATCTTTAAATTTGGCCTGAGGGAAGGTCCTTTGCAGCAGTTTGGTCACAGTAAAAACCCAAAGGCGAAAAACAAGTCCTTAAAAACCCAAACAAAAACAAATATTGCAGATCTACACTGAGGATTGCATGTGCTGAACACTGTTCTCTTTAGAGATGAAATTCTGAAGCAGCTTTTTCTTATTCTGCATTTTTCTTTTTTAATGCTACATGTTTATAAAATAAAATGTTATTTTAAGCTGCTTGTGTTTATTGCCTTCAAGTTTTCAGGCTCCAGTATTGATAGCACCAAGTGCATTACAAAATTTGCCTGGGAAAAGAAAGGAATTTTGGACATTTGGCTTGGAAGCAATAAGGGGGATTGTTACATTAAAGAGACAGAGGCAATTGGTAGTGGAACAAGTGTCAGCAGATCTGAAAAAAATGGATACTTGAGATACTGTTTCATGAGGGAGAAGGGGAAATTAAGCTCAGCTTTCCCTTCTCAGAACTGGACTGAGGAAAGGAAATTGGTCTTTCAATGGAATATAGGATTTCTGTTCCTATGAACCTGTTACTCTTAGAACCCGCAAGAAAGAGATGTACACTAAAGAAGTAATTATCTTTGGGTGAAATTATTTCCTTAAGCCATCTTCTGTTGTTGCACTTCTGAATACTGTCTCCTTTGAGGTGTTGTTGGATTATTCAGCAGTACTATATAATATATGGACAATACATGGGATGAAGTCCCATATCTCATGCCAATGTTTTGTCCTTTTAAAGTATAAACTGTTTGCAATGCAGCAGTACTTAGTGATTCTTTAATCATATTTTAGAAATGCAAGTCTCAGAACAAGGTGTAACACAACATTCTGCAATATTAAATCAATACCAAACCACAGAATCACAGTCACAGAGTTGTTGGAATGGACCTCTGGAGATGTTCTCATCCAACCCCCCCTGCTAAAGCATGTTCACCTAGAGTAGGTTGTACAGTAAATCCTTCCATGTCAGATGATTCTTTTTGTAACAGTTTGCTTCACGTGACAAAATGTAAAATCTGATTGCTAAAGCACTCCTACTAGAGTACAGTTGCCCTCCTAAGTAGTGTCCATACTTTAAAAGGGCAAAACATGGGCATGAGAGATGTGACTTCACATATCACGTGTATGGTATTTCCAGAGCATGGAAGCCACCTCTGTGACATTAATATAACCTGCTTCACAGTCTAGTTTCACAGGACTTTATGATATGGTGAAATTACTTCAGTCTAATGTTGCTATTCATCAAAAAAAATCCAAAGTGGAATTGTGAGGAGGCTGGAAAAAATTACATGTATAACATGTGACCAAGAACAACCTCTATCAGCATGTAATAAAACGCTGCAGCATTAGAAAACTAAATCTCTTTGAGAGAAAATGTATTACAAGGACAAATTCTAAGAGCAGTATGACCCTATGTATATACAGCTATTAAATATGTGTGAAAACACACATATACACAAGAGTTTATCTTAGCCTGTTGTTGTTATAAGACCTATTATTTGCAGGCCTCTGGATCATATTTTTATGTCTGTCACGTTAGTTTTAAATAACTCTAATCCCCAATCCAATTAAAGGTATCACCTCAAAGCAGATCATTTTATTTCCTTTGAGGAAAGATACAGACTTATTATTCGGTTTAGTAAAGCAACCACTGCCAAACTGACCTTCATTTTATCTCACATACTTTCATCTTATCACCTTCCTTTTCTATGGCATGCAGCTTTCAGATGTGCACCTGGTGTGTTAGATCAAATCAAAGTTTCCACTGGAGAGACACTCCTTTACATTGAAACCTGCAAATCCATTTTTAACTCCCACATGCTATATCTTAATTAAAGATCAAAAAAAACTTCTGGTATTTTTTTATAGCACAATATGATGTGCAATCTAAGTACATTTTTCTTTGTTCTTTCTTGGAATGATTGTTGTTTAGAAACATCTCTATGATACTTTGTACTCTATTAAAAAGAGAAGATGTTCTAAAAGCAGAAAGAATATTGCTTGTTTAGCACCTTTTGTTCAGAAGCATCATATACATTAGACCTGTTCCATTCAGCTGAGCTTTTCCTGTCTTACCATAACACAATTTTCATCTAGGCTCACTGCTCACATTCATTCTAGCTGTCTGCTAAGTGATGTATAATTAGATTTTTTCCCCTTACATCCAATGCCACAAATGTGCTTTGGAAAGAAAAATCTCTGCGTGATACACTATGAAAGTCCCGTGTATTGAACTTTGTGGCTTCCTTGGTGGAAGATTTTATTTTGCAGTAATTTTGTAGCCATGAATCAATTATACTTACAGCAAAGCCATCTAAAGTAGCTGATAACCAACTCTGGGATGTAAGGAACTAATCCTGTGCAACATCCTGAGGGCATGGGATTAATCTTTTTTGTGTGTGTATTTCATTCTGAAACATTCTGAAGAAAACAGGTTTCAAGACCTCAGTATTCTGATAGACTGTGTTACAGATACTACGAAAAAGTCAGACATTTTAGATTTTTTCTGCACATGGACTGAAGACTAAGATACAAGTCCCTTCTCTGAAATGTTTTTACAGTATTCAGGCACTGTTGTGCTCCTAGGGTATGTGCATTTTTTGCTCTGTGAAAGTCAAAAAGAAAAACAAGAAAATGTAAATTCATGGCTCTTCCTCCTTTTATAGCTGCCTGTGGCACATTCTGTGGGAAATTCCAGAATAAATTCTGGTTTTGAAAACCAGATATTTTTTCTACAACTCTCCTGTTTGATGCAGCCATTCACTGCCTCTGGTGGTGAACTCCTTTTAAGTCTACATCAACTTCAGAGTATGTTTCTTAAAAAGAAATTCTTTATGAAGATAAAGACATGCTTCAAACATAATGGCTTTCCTCTCAGTAATAAGAAGTTTTATATGTTAATAAAAAAATATTTTTAAGCTATTAAGTAGTTTTGTCTATATTTGCCTTCAGCTTGCATTACCAGAATAAGATCTTTTAAAAATCTAGCTAAACTTTTGTTACAACCAAAATCTTCACTGTAATATTAAGCATCTAGTCTTTTCAAAAATTCAAATACTGACATTTTATTCAAAATCATATGTGTGCAAATATTGTACCTTGTCCTTTCAAAATTAAAGTCTTTATTTACTTGAGTTGCTCATAATCTTCGTTTGCAGCAGATTTCCATTTTGTTATTTTGCCACGGAAGATGTAATTTTTTCCACTGGCTTATTGTTGTATTTACATTATGATTCTCCTTTTAATATTTTTGTTTATATCTTCATTAACTCACAGATTGTTCTGGTTAAATTTGGCCTCGAGTGATGCTTTTTCATTACAAAATGATTTAGACTGCATATAAATAAGGTTTGTACATATAGCAACATACTGTACTGAGTGCATTCACTCAAATGGATAACATGAGCCAAGGAACAAATCTGAATGACACAGAAAGGAAAGAAATCAAGTACTGAACTGGCACTTGTGAAAGAAGAAATCGAAGCTTCTCCCTATCTTTAGTGCCTTGCAGTAGTGTTTGGATATTAAGTCCAATCACAGGGATTCATTGCCATTCTTATTGAAAAATATTTGAGAAAGTGAAGATGTTCCTTCTCTGTCAACAGAGAGATACTTCATTATAACATTTCTTTTATAGATAGTCCAATTTTCTCATTTTGGTTCCATAATTTGGGTGGCTGTAAGTGCTTCCTTATCCCCAGCTCTGGTTCATATCAGGTGTTTCACTGACAGCAATTCGTTAACAGGACCAGATCTTCTGTTCCTCTGATGATCAGCTTCTCAGCGTGCAGTCGTTAGGTTTATAAAGAAATCTTACTGTCATATTAACCACAACAGAAACTAAACCAGCTATCCCTCCCCCTTACAGAGTGACAAACGTATAACCACAACTTTGTTTACTGTTTTACCCCTTACCACTGCCATATGTGAGTTACAGTGTCCTGTATGGGCAACCTATTAGGTAAATTTGATATTCATTTCCTCCACTTATTTTGCCTTTGAAAAATCAGAAGACTCACTCCAAAGGTGACGTTAACATGACATTATGTACTCACAGACCTCACCTTTCCATGCAGGTGTGAATCACAACTCTCAGCCTAAGCTGTGAGGAAATGTGCCCTTGGCTGCCCATGACAGGACAATACTTTCTTAATTTATCTGAGAAAGATGCTGCTGGAATTCAGATCCTGGACTACCTTAATGACTCTATCAGTCCTTTGCTCAGAGTAGATGTACTAGAGCACAGATACATATGCAAACTGCTTCTGAAGATCAACAATTGCTCCTTACACCTCATGTTCCTAACACAGAAATACCCACAATGAGCTTAGGGCATACATATGGTTTTACTCCTCATCGTGATTCCTCCAAAGGAAAATATATTGTGCTTCTAGCACTGTTTCAACAACTCTCCTATGTACATTCTACAACTCTTACTGATTCCTGCAAAGCAAAATGTATTGTGCCACTGGTGGTGCTTGAAGAACCTTCCTGTATAAAAACTGCAGCAGGAGCTGGCCATCTAGTGGAATAACAATTGCTGCATGCAGTGGCCTCTGGCCAAGCAAATGCAATGAAGGAGCACATGATACTGCAATATTTTAAGGCTGCTCTGTCAATGCAATGAGAAAGTATTACTAATAATAAGTTGAGCCTTTTGAAGCAGCAGAGCCTCAAATTCATGGAGGCAATAGCTCACCTCGTAGTACTACTCCACAGAACATCAAGTTTCTTTTCCAGAGTGTATTTTTTTTTTAATCTTGTTTTCCTCTTTAACTCTTGAAATTGGATGTTTTATCATTCCATCCCTATATACAACATGGTAGTGGATTAGCTGTATAACAATTTCTGTGCTTCTCGTGCCTTTTGAATTTTCAGTTGGTATTTTTCTTTGAGTTCAGACAGCTCATAAATTTGACCTCACTAACTACATGTCCAAACATCACTGATTACAGAAAGTGTATTAATTAATTCAGGTGAATTTTAAAAGATACACTCAGGAGTACCGTAACAGTTTATGACAGAAATGTACAGACTTTTGATATATCTTCACATGATTTGACTTTCAGGAAAAGGATGGTCTGTTTCATGTTCAGGAAAGAAAGATTAAAATCTGTGAAGAACATCTGGAGCTCGAAAAGATTTGCAATGAACAGAATGAAATAAAAATAGTAGTCCAGTTCCCATCCCCAGTGTATACAGAGGTACTACAGCAAAAAAAGACATTGTTCTGATTACTAGTGCAGACTGGAAGAAAACTATGTATAGATTTTTCTAGCTGAAGAATATTAACTGTGTTTAAAAAGGAGACACAGGAATGTAGTTTCTTTAACTTGCAAGTTGATTGACTCTTTTCTACTATGAACAATGACCTTAGAAGAGGATTCAACAGTATTTTCATTGAAGAATTATAAAATTACCATACAAATGTAGTTTAGTCTTATGATTACTAACTGCTTTGGTTCTTCAGGAAATATGCAAAAAGTTGCAAACAATTCTAACTAGTTAATTGAAACCTGTTTAAAAACAATCAAGCAACAATTTGTTTCATGTTCAATAACAATATTCTGAGGCCAGAAAAAAGACATGGTATTTCCAGTAATTAATTATAACCTTGACTGTATGTAGGAGCTCCTTCAAGTATGAAGAAACAATTTCTGGCAGACTACATAGATGAATCCATATAAAACTCAGTCTCACAGAAACTTTTCAAGAATGATATTACAGAATCACAGAATCATATTGAACTTTTAAGACACACCTCCCAGCTTCATGAAAGAGAAAAACCAGCTCTCTATTTTTGACACATTCCTTTCAAAATCCTTTCTATATATCTTCTATTGACTTGTGAAACACAGTGTAAAATTAAATATTAGCACAGTTACTTTGTTTTTACTCACTGCCAGCATCATGACCTTTACTGAAAACTGAATTATTGGCTCTTTAATCTGTATCTGAAAATACAAGTGCCCATAAAACACAATTTAAAATTGTATTTATATCACCATTAACAGTGTCTAATTTTTCTTCCCATAATAAAATTCATCCTTAAATACCAATAGGAGAACCCAAACATTAATCTGAAGGAGTCGTTTAGAAAGCTTTTGGAAAGGATTACATATTGTTCCAATTCCCTCTTCTTGTTTCTTTAGAGCTTAGAACATCTTTGGCACATGAAGCTCTGAGGTTTGCTTTTCTTCCTCAGTTTTATTAAATACAAGACATTTTAGAACATGGTTTTGGTTCTGTTATTCCACTCACTATCTGTTGAAATGTCTTTTTCAACAGCCTGAGCAACAATTCATTTTTGT
Organism: Merops nubicus; assembly: GCF_000691845.1. Lineage (NCBI taxonomy): Eukaryota > Metazoa > Chordata > Aves > Coraciiformes > Meropidae > Merops > Merops nubicus. Next base: position 30,261 of record NW_008589057.1, read on the forward strand.
CCATTGCATTACCTGCTATTAATTTGCATGCTTCCTTTTTAGCAGTTCTGTATCAAAAAATTCAGTATCTTGTTTGGATTAGGTATACTCTCGTCATAAGAAGTACCTGAATACTCCTCTATCACTACTTGTGGGATTTTTCTCTCCTCACTATCTATCTTTTCACCACTGATATTCCTTTATCCATTCCTGTATCTTGCTCTATCAGATTTTTTTTTCTTTTTTTTTTAACCAGGTTTGGAAACTAAACCAGTTTCTTTTGACCTTCTCCCCTCACTTTTCAGTTTAAAGCTCTAAAGCTCTTCTTATCACCATAAAAGCCCTGATGTCAGGAGGCAATTTTCCCAGACAGTCAAATGGAATCCAGCCTTTGACAATGCTCTCTTTTAGCAAATGCATCCCACTTGCTAAGTATTCCCAAACGTGCCTTAAGCACTGATCTGTGAGCCATCTATTGATTGTCATTATGTCATCATATGTCCAATCTCCCTCTGTATTAGCTAGAAAACATTTTAGGGCAGTTACTAAAATGGGACATAATTATCTTCAGAGTTATCCTATTTCTAAGTTAAAAATGCATCGCAAAATCAAACTGTTATCAACGTTTAGTACAACTCTCTATAAAACAGGCAAACTTATTGCTAGTAAATTTTATTATGGCTGATATAGAATCACAGACTACCAAGTTGGAAGGGACCTCAAGGGTCATCTGGTCTAGCCTTTCTTGGTAAAAGCACAGACTGGACAAGATGGCCCAGCACACTACCCAGGGGAATCTTAAAAGTGTCAGGTGTTGAGGACTCCAGCACGTCCCTGGGGAGATTATGCCAGTGGCTGTTTGTCTGGTCTCTGAAAAATTTTCCTCTTGTGTCTAGTTGGAATTTCCCCAGGAGTTCCCATTAACCAGCATCTTTTCCTTGCAACTCCTTCTAAAACGGGAGTCTCCATCTCCCTTGTAGCCATCCTTTAAATACTGAAATATTATGATAAGGTCTCCCCTGAGCCTTCATTTCTCCATGCTGAACACATAACTTTCTCTCAGCCATCCCTCACATGGAGCCTCACAGTCCTTGGATCATTTTGGTGGCCCTTTTCTGAACCCTCCCTAGCTGGTCCACATCTTGTTTTTGTATAGCACCACAGCTTTTTATTAACAAATAAACGGTGAGCTCATCTGCATTAAAATAAAAAATCCTTCATATAACAAACAAGGTGTGTTTCTATCAATCATTTCAACTGATCTGTGATGTTTATCTCTCAGTTCATCTGTACTCTGTCATTGCCATTACTGATGGCAAAGAAAGATTGCCCCAAAACCCTATAGTAGTTATTTTGGAAGACCTGATTATTTAAAATTTTGGTAGAGGGAAAAAAAAGAAAAAAAAAAAAAAAAAGGGTTAGATTCTGTTTCTTGTGTTCTAAAAAGCTCTGGGTTTCTGCTGAAGTCTTTTGCATTGAATCATCTCTCTGTCAGAATGCTCATTAAGGTCGTGCCCAAGAAACACAGGTGATGTTGTCAAAGCATTGCAGTGACTGTATAAACATTCTTAGTGAAATGTTTTCTAATTATGAAATGACCCCACAAGTGAAAAATACATTTTTTTGTTTCAAGTATATCACAAAGCAAAGCCAACTATGTAGAAAAAGGGGGGCATGAGAGCCATAAGAGTTGTCTCCTTCTTGAAGGAAAAGGGGCAGGGTTAGCTAAGTGCCACCAAAAGGTAAAGAGAAATTCATGGAGCCTTAGCTTGCAGTAGGAGAGCTAAGAGCAGTTGAGAGTAAAGTAGTCCTGGCAGTTCTGGAACACTGAACCTAAACCAGATTTCTTTAAAATCAACAGATTTTAAATGCAGGAGTCACTGGACTAGGGTCACGATGATTGTGCTCAGGAGAATATTGTCCTTAAAAGCTCATTCACTTCAGATTTACTCTAGTGTCCTTCCACTAATTTCAATAAAGCAATTTTCGATCAGCAATCAACTATAACCACTTTATGTTAATATGAGTTTGAGTAGCTAGCTTTCAGAATCTCTTTGTTTCTAGGAAGGACTAAAACACTTCTATTTTCTTTCCTTAGGCATCCTTTCAAATCTAATTCATATCTGACAAATGAGACAAGAAATCAATACTGTGTAGTATATACTGTATAATGACCTGGAAAGTTCTTAAAATAGCTGTGCTTGCTTCAGAATAGGTCTTCAGTATTCAGTATACAATTATTTGGCACTGTTACACTTGGCCAAGTTCCACTGAAAATATGGTTCTGTAAAACAGAGTCAGACCAAATGGGATTAATCTGTACACTCCTGTTAGTTTTTAGTTGCCTCACATAATACACAAGTCATATATAAATTGGGTTTTATTTTGACCTTTCCCATCATATTTAGGAAAACATGAATGGAGCAATATTGAAAGCTGGGATTGTTCAGCTCTTACCAATATAGAGGTTGTGCACCGTGCATGTACCATATGCCGCACACATTCCCACCTCTGTGCCCTGAAGGAGGTTTTAGTGTCAAGACAGCACTTTGAATTTCACAGTATTTCATAGACTTTCTTACCTCTGCCGTGGCATGCGGATGAGTGGCTGTTTATGGCACCTCTTACTAAGGCCAAAGAGCTTGTGAACAGTTTTCTGGGCCTTGAGGAAGAGCTGCTTCATGCTGTTTTCTAGCTGCTCATAGCGACGTTGGAAATTAGAATCCATTGTCCACAAATGCATTACAGTAGATGTGTTCAGGAAATAATTCATGGGAAGCCTTTTCATAAATAATTTGAATTCATCTGAAACAGAAAAAAATTGATAGTTTTAATTATGCAGTTATGGCTATTGTTGCAGAAAAATTAACCTCTCATTTTCACTATTTTAAATTTGAACATTTTAACTCTTTAAAAGCAGCAAGGTAACTACTTTGTAGTGGTAACCTTAGTATAAAAATCAGCAAAAGTCAATATTTATATAATTTTATATCGATGTTACACTAAATACAAGCACATTCATTGTTTCTCAACCTGGATCATTTGGAGATTAAATACAGCTCGGAGTTTCTTACCTTCAAGTCTAAGATCTGAAAATAAATATGCATTCAAAGATCAATGTATAGTGACTCATTTGGAGAAGATAGGAAACCATCTTAAGAGGAGTATATTTCAATACTTAGGTAATGCAAGTAAATGTGATTTTACAGTCCAGCTCTTTTCTAGACATGTTCTTTCACCTGAGACTAGCCGTTAAGGATCAGACTTTCAAAAGTATTTAGAATCTAAATGGAACCTTTCAAAGAATTTTATGGTACGTTGACACTTCAAAATGTCCCACATGACTTCTTTTTGACTCATGTCCCCATCTCTAAAGTGGCAAAACCAAGTTCTTCAATCACAGGATCTCTGTTATTGTGAACATCCTATGCTTTGTGATTTGTTCTGATAGCTCAGACACACAGACTGAATCTTATTAGCAGAACTTTACTAATCAGTGAGTCTATTTGCATAAGTAGGATAATTTACAAGTTGACTTATAAGTTTTGAATCTAAATAAACTTCCATTTAAAAGGACTCTAATTACCAGGGAAAAATAAGAAAGGGAGTAGCACACTTGAATGCACATGTTTACCCTTTTTCCCTCTTGTTTCCATATATCAGCATGCCTCCCTGTCTGCCCTCCTGCCTGCTGCTATCCTCCCACTCTTCACAATCCATTTTTTCTTTCAGCTTGTTCCTGCAGTGAAGTCACTTCTCCCACAGTTTGGCTTTCACCCTGCCAGATGCTCCTTTTGGGTAGTCTGCACTTCAGCTGACTATGTAAATGCAACTGACTGAAGTAGCCTCCCTCTTAAAACTCAAGTTAATCATAATATTTAATATTGCTGTAATTTTAGGTTACTCATGGGAGCGGGTTGGTTTGGGAACATATCTGTTCCCATGAAAGAATAATCCATTACTGTCATTGTTAGTAAGTGTTTGGGGCTTAGCTTTAGCTTGAGTTTAGCTTTTTAATCAACATTTTTATATAAAGAAGGCAAAATAACTTTCTTTTTTATGGGTGGAGAAGAAAGATCTTTTCTAAATGAGCTAGAGTGACCCTCCACATCCTGAGGGACGCAGGGCCATGATGAAATGGCACAACCCTATTTTGGCACAGCATTGTTGTGATGGATGAAGACTCATCAGAAGAGAAAAGGCATTGAAAGGTCTTCTGGAAGGTAAAAAATGAAAGGTGAGGGGCAAAGATTATGATTTCATATTTAATAAAATGGTTTTAATAATTCATCTGGGAGCTCCTTGGCAATGTGCTATCCATTTTCTTCCCATGCCTTCCTCTTTGGGTATTAGTTGTCCAGTATTCCCCCTTGAGGACAGCACTGCTGCCCTCCGCTGTCCCTGGGTACAAATTAAGGGATTGAGTAAAGAAACTGTTTATTTTCAAGACTTCAGAGCCTCTTATCGTTTGCTTTGTCCCTTCCCTAATTTTTTTCCCAAAAAGAGTAAGTATCTGTTCCTGAGTTTTTAGCTTAATAATTGGAATTAATAGGAATATTTTGGGGTCAATGCTGTTTAATATCATTATCAAGGATCTGGACGAGGGATGGAGGGCACCCTCAGTAAGTTTGCAGATGAAACTAAATTGGGGGGGTATATTGATCTGTTTGATGGTAAGGAGGCTTTATAGAGGGACCTAGACAGACTGGATTGATGGGCCAAAGTCAGTGGTGTGAGGTTCAACAAGGCCACATGCTGGGTTATGCACTTGGGTCAAAAGAATCCTATGCAACATTACAGGCTTGGGGAAGAGCACCTGGAAAGCTGCCTTGAGGAAAAGGACCTGGGGGTGCTGGTCAACAGCCAGGTGAAGATGAGCCAGCATGGAAAACACCATCCTGCCTTCTATCCGAAATGGTGCAGCCAGGATGTCGCCCCCCTATACTGAGCACTGGAAAGGCTGAATCTTGAATACTGGGTTCAGTTTTGGACCCCTCACTCCAAAAAGGACAACGAGGTGCTGTTGCATGTCCAAAGAAAGTTAATGAAGCTGGTGAAGTGTCTAGAGCACAGGTCTTAAGGGGAGCGGATGAGGGAACTGGAGTTGTTTAGCCTGGAGAAAAGGAGGCTCAGGTGAGACCTCCTCACCTTCTACAACTCCTTGAAAGGAGGTTGTAGCCAGATGGTCAGTCTTCTCCCGAATAAGTGATAGGACAAGAGGAAAGGGCCTCAAGTTGCACCAGGAGAGGTTTAGGTTGTAGAGTAGGAAAAATTTCTTCACAGAAAGGGTTGTGAAGCCCTGGAACAGTCTGCCCAGGAAAGTGGTGGGATCACCATTCCTGGAGGGATTTAAAAGCCATATAGAAGTGGTGCTGAGGGACATGGTTTAGCAGCAACCTGGCAGTGCTGGGTTAACGGTTGGACAAAATGATCCTGAAGGCTTTTTCCAACCAGAATGATTCCACGAATCTCTTTATAAAATCTGCATTACCAGACGAGCATCTCTTCAAGTCTTAGTGTAGTTTTTGGAAGACCAATTCCCTCTTTTCCCCTTCCTAAGTGACCATTATGTCTTTGTCTCCTCACACTACACTTCCCAGTCCTCACTTCCCTTCAAGCCTTGCACGGATGGTTATGTTTGGCTTAGTTAACGGAGGCACAGTCCCATTGGCTTGGTAAAGCTTTCTAAGCCTGAGGACTGAATTTTCAAATTTGACAAACTGGCAGTAAAAGCTAAAAAATAATTTAAAAAAAAAATTTGAGAACAAGAAAATTAATAGGGAATAAGGTTAACTGAACTTTTCCAACCTATGTCTGCAGTTTGTATAAATCAGCCAAGCTCTGCTGACTTCAGAGGAGTTGCTAACACACCTAGGGAGGATCAGATCCAAATGTCCCATTCCTGACTACCTGTTTTAGTCGTTAACTTCTCATTTCCCTTCTGTTCTTCTGAGACACTGGTATATCTACTTAAACCCAGTTTCACGAAGCCAAAAGTAAACCCCAGTCCCTGAGGAAAGAATATACCCAGAAGATGCCTTTTCAGCTTTCATATGGCTGTAATAACTTATTTAAGAAACGTTGTCAATTTGCTGTCCTCTGCACAACAGCAATAAGCTCTACAGCTAACAACTAATCGGGTGCAGTGTTTAGAAGTGATAAGGAGGGTTTACACTCCTTAACGTGCAATGCAAAAGCATTTCCAATAAGAAAATGCTTCTTTTTCTCCCTGCAATAAACATTATCATTGACTATCCCTGTGCCCTGTATGATGATGCTAATGAGCACCATAATGCAGGTAAAAGAGAGACAGATAAAATGAGCATGGTTACATAGTGCCTTGCACTAAAAGGAGAAGAAAAGATAACGGGCTCATATCTTAAACAGACACATTTCGTGATCTGTGAAATGACAACATGAACTCCTAACACTGAGAGATGATTAAACTATTACACTCTAATCAACACATTGTACCAACCATTCTTGAGGATTAACAGCTGGTATTACAGTGCTAGAGGACATAGAAACTGATAGTTTTAAAACACGATGCTTGATACCACATGTGATATGATTTCAGCATTTACTTTCACATGCAATAGCATTTTTTTTCATATTCTCAGCTAATTGCAAATAATAGGGGAAAATATAAAATATTATATGTAGTGGTTGATCAAGCAAGTTAACTTTATTTTATGGCTAGTCAAGTCTGGTTTTCACTTCCCCCTTTCTGCAAGGTAAATCTTCCTTGTATTAATGGTGTCTAGAGATTGAAAAGGCATACCATATTTCAGTGACAAAAAATAAATGAAGAATATCACAATGGGAGCAAACATTATTGTTGAAACGAGACGAATTTCAGACATATTTAGCCTATAGGTAATACCTACAGCTACTTAGCTTGTAACTTGGATTCTCAGTGCTATCAAGCAGGGCTCAGTGCTGAGTACACTGATTAACATTTTGCATACAGAGCTAGCAAAGACCAGAAAAATGCAGTAAAACTCAAAAGATTTGACAACACCCTGCTACAAGGAAAAAAAGGTGCCTGCTCCATGTTGGAAGAGAACAGAACTCTTGATTTCTCTGTTATGAATATTTTCATATCCTTGATATTTTGAATTACAAAATCTGTACAAGCATATCACACCTACAAGACCATGGCACACTTCTGGTTTTGTTTCAGCTGAGGCCAAGTGGGTTTTTTTGGAACTTTTGCACGCTACCAAAACATCTCGTTCAAGTTTGTTTCCTAAGATCCCTTTTGCAGGATCTTTGGAAGCATCTTGGAACTCAAGAGATTCATACCAGCTTGGAAATTCAGAACATCAGGTCAATAACTGTTCCCACAGGCTAACATTTCACTGTGCAATGTAATGCTGGCAATATTAACATGCCACATAATATTATTGCACTTCTTCTCCCGTTCTCTTTAGATTAAACAGAACAAGTCCATGACTGAGCTTTCAAACTGCCATTCCTAAAATTTTCTTTTAAATTAAATACCCATTGTCTCCTCAATGTGACAGAGACTATTTCTAGCTTATGGGTGTTAGAATCAGCACAACGCCCTACTCACAGCCCAAGACTTACTCTGTGTAAAGGCAGAGAACAATCTCAGCTTCTGCAGTCAGGATAACATGAGCAGGAGGATAAAACAAGAGCTCCTTTAAGCTATAGTTTGTGTCTGGGGAGGTGAACTTTAAGGAAGAGCAAAATTCATGAGTTCCCTGATAAATAGGAAAATTCATATTTGACATGGACATTTAACAAAGAAAAACATACACACAGGTCTTTTGCTCTGTTTTTCTGTATTGTGTCTGAAATGAATGACAGTATCCATGTATATGTGAAGAAATTAAGCGAGGGGATGATTTACATGCAGTTTAGGGGAATGTAAAGCAAAACAGAGTTTGAAAATAACTTACATTTGATGTACTTTACATATGTTCATATATATGGGCACGTATATAAGTTTTTCTTGCTGCTCTTGGCACCCCTTGCAAGCACTGGTTCTAGGATTTCGTATCGCTGTCTCTAAACATCTAGGAAATTATTCTGAGTTTTTTCTTGGTAGACTGTCCCTGTTTGAACCTCCTGTGTGCTACCTTTTTGCTTTGGAACTCTGTCATGAGTTCCCAATTTGGGAAAGCTAGTTCTATGTATTTCCTGAGTGTTAGGGTGGACAGTTCTTACACTTGGAGAATTCTGTCCTTCAAACCTGGCCAGGTTTCCAGAGCCTCTTGATCTTCAGAGCTGCCTCAGAGTGAGTACCACCTACCAGTTCCCAGGATTAGGTGAAGACTGCTTTTGTGAAGCCCAGGTCTACATTGTGCTGCTCGCCTTACTCATGCCTTTCCAGACCTTGATTACCAATACTTCATGTCCTCTACAGCTGAGATTGCCATTGATTACCCAACTCCCAAACAGCACTTCTTTGTTGAGGAACATTCAGCCCAGCTGTGTCACTCCTGTTGATTCACACAGTATCTGTCTGAAGATGTTACTCCTCACACCCTCCCAAAACCTCCTTGACTGCTTATGTCCCACAGTTTTGGCTTTTCAGCAAACGTCAGGGAGGTTAAAGTCCCTCCTGAGAAGCCAAGTCTGTGATTCAGACCTATCCTTGAGCTTCATGCATTTCTTCACATCGATGGGGTGGTCTGCAACACACTCCCACCACAATGTCACCCTTGCTACCCTCTCCTCTGACCCTGACCCATAAGCTCTCATCCTTGTTTGTCCATCCCATAGCAGAGCTCCATACATCCAAGCTACTTAATACAAAGGGGAACTACCCTCCTCCTCATCCCTGCCTGTTTTTTCTGATACCCATACTTCCCAGCATCAGAGTCAGACGAGCTGTCCCAGCCTGTCCCTGCTCTCCTAACAACGTTGTACCTCTGTGACCTCATGCAGAACTCTTCTTCACTCTCCTCATTTCACAACTTGAGTGCATTTGAGTCGGCATACTCAAGATGGATTTTGGTTTGCCTTATTTTATCATTACTCTTGTTACTGTCACCCTGCACTACGTATTTCTAAGAAAGACTTTTCCCTTTATTTAGTAGGGCCAAGAAGACACCACATGGTCTGAGCCATGTATTCACTTCTGATATGCTTCAGCTCTACTCTGGCAGCACTGTTGGTGCTCACATGGATGAGCAGCAATGGGTAATTATCTAAGAGGAGCCAAATGAGCCTCAGTAGTCTACCCTCAGCTTCCCAGATCAAAGTCCCCAGAAGACTTCCCTAGAGAATAAGTCAGCTGAGTAGAGGGGGACGTCTGTCTTCAAATGTCAGTGCACACGTTTTTAGTTCCTGCACATGGGTCAGGTTTGAGTGGCTCTGATGGCTCCCTAGGACATTGAACATATTCTGCAGTCACAGATCTACAGGTGGAAAAGGAGCCATCCTCCTGGTGCCAGAAGTCACAAGGCTCCTTTCCCCCATCTTTACAGACTGCATTTCCCACTTGATGGAATACAGACTCTGGCTGCCCATCATGTGCAGCTGAGGGTTCAGATGCTTGGCTCTGCAGGTTCTCTGAGAAGATCCTGTCTCTGCTTGTCATCTTCCGCACTGCTTTGCAGAGGGAATACTATCCCCTCTCTGAGGAGAGATCCATGATATTATGTTCCTAAGGCAGGTGCCTGTAATAATGCTTTTCCAGATTCCTGCCTGTCAGAAAAAAAAATGTTCAAGAAACTTGAATCTTTATATTAAATGTGAAATTTCAGCTGCAGTTTTAGTTCACTTGGGTTATTTCAAAATAACCTGTCTCCTTGTCCATGCTAAACATTTGTCTGCACTCGGTTTTAATGTCTCCAACTTTCCTTTGGCACAATTCATCCTAACAGCAAGCCAAAACAAACAGACACTACTGCATAAGGAAAATGAGCAATGTTCAGATCCAGCAAGAACTATTCAGACTGAAAGCTCTCACTGAAAACCACTAAGGAAATATCTCTAGGAACTCCAGCAATCTATTTACCTAGAGAAAAGATGACACAGAGCAGCAAAACAAGCCACCCAGCCCTGCTCTGCCAATTTGCTTAACCTCAGTGCCCATTTCAGCTCTGACCTTATCTGCTGATGCTGTAAACAAGCCTACTATTTAATAAAAATACTGGCTTATTTTTGTTGCAGGTTAGAAGCTGGAAAGAAGACTACCAATTAATTTCACACAAAAGCTAAGGAAAGCTGCTAAAGCTATTAATTTCACAACAAAGAGGGCTCTTAAGTAGAACTGTGCAGAGCATAGAAAATCCATTTTGTGAAAGGATTTTTAGCATTCCAAAACTGGAATGCAACCTAAATCTTTTGAAATTCTCTAAAGTTCTCCAAATGCTTCTAATTTCCCTGAAATCTTCTGAAGGGAACACTGCAAGTTTTTCTTGTTTTACTTTGTGTTGAATCAGTCAAAATACTTCACCTTGACAGAATTTTTATGTCAACCTTTAATTTTGTACTATAACATAAAAGTTATAAAGTAAGAAATGACAAAATGAAAATAGATCTCAAAGTGAAGGTCAAAGTGCTTTACTGTGCTCTCTCAAAAATGATCATTTTGTAATTATTGAAAGATTAATCATGTTTGGTTTTGTTTGTTTTTTTCAAAACAGCTGCCTCAATATTTTGTAATACTCTGTAAACAAATCTTTATCTCTGCTACACTCAACTGTCTTTTCTGTTTAGACTGCAAGTTCTTCAGAGAAGAGCTCATCTTTTTTTATATCTTTATAGGGCAGTTAGCAGAATAGACCCCAAATTTAATTGTTGCCATGTATTACAAATAATAATAGTCATAGATTTGCTTATGGCTCCAGTCAGTTGCACCCTCCTTGGAATTCTCTGTAATGGCTGCAGTTCATTTGAGGAGCAAGAATTCTGGTAGGAAAGATCTCAACCTCCAGCAGTTTATCACACTTTTAAAATAAACCTGCTGTATCTGAAAAACCTTCTACTCTAACAACGTGACCATATTATTATCATTCCTTTCCCATAGCAATGCTTTTAATTGTAATCAAGGCAATAAATATGACAGCAAGTCAAATACTAGTGTCAGCTGTAAATTGAAACCTCAAACCACAAAGCTGGTAGTCTGAGAGGATAAAGTACAATAAGACCTACATTTCAAATGGTTGTATGTGGTTGCTGTTCAATAAAGTGCTGCATCAATATTGTGTAGATATTATTAAAGAGATTTATAAAAGATATATGTTTTTTAAAATATCCCACCATGATTCAAAACCCTAGAGAAAACAAAGTACTAAAATGAACATACATTTGTTTTTATGTTGCAATGAATTTTAGTTGTACATGATGCATTATTTCATTTGTCAAAGAAGTAGCAGCTGTGTTCCAAGAAATATATGTTTGAAAATATTCCATTTCAAGGAAGCGTTAGACTACAGCTTGAAACAACCTTATCTCTTCAGACAAAAAAAAAAAAAATAGTAAAGCCCTCGACCACCACCCATTATGCTAAATCATTTGGCTCTCCCTATAATTAAAACATTTGTTTCTCCAAAGCAAACAAACAATCCTTTAAAATTTCTGAAGTATAAAAAGAAGAAAGGAATTGTGTGTGCTCTGGAAGATACAGACTGCAAAAGAAGGAGAAAAACTCAGCAAACTGTTGGACAGACTGCTTGGACTGGTACAATCTAGCTGCTTTGTCAACACATTTTAACATCTGGTTTCTGAGGAATCTTATGCAAGTGTTGTAATACAGCTGAATTTACATAAATGTTACACAAGTTTATATGTATAGGCATGTATATATATATATATATGCTATATATATAGTTAATGCAAGTGATGTCATCCTGTTACAGGAACCAGAAACCACAGATAGTCTCCATGCAAGCCTTGGGACTCTCTTGGTGCTGAGATAACAAGCAATCACCTTCACTAGACTCTGCTGTGAGCTGAAAGGACTCACATTTCCTATAATCAAGAAGTGACTTTTTTCTTATTCTCAATCTAAATATGACCTTGACAGCAAGTTCACTTTTCAGAAACCAAAAAGCCAAACTTCACAGCTGTCTCTGTAAATCCCCACGTTTGAGGGACATTCCCTTCATCTTGTCAATTTTTCTTTCAGGTATGATTTTGGTTCATTACTCTTTTAAAAAAGTTCATAATGCTACCCTTCAAAAATGTATCCCTTGGAATTCATTGTAAACTTTCAAGAAACATTTCTCAAAAATTCACCTATGGGTTATTTGGGATTTTTTTTTTTGGTGTATGAAGATTTTGATGATTTCGACATGGCTTATAAGTATTCCTGCAGCATGAATGTTCCAATTTCTATCCAGTGCTAGCTATTATTATCTTTCTATAGCATTAAAATGCACATAATGTATAGGACATGATTCTTATGCATTAGGCTTAGACATAACCTCTGTCATCCTAAAAGTTACCTCACTTGTTCTTGGTCATGCTGGTAACTCCAGCAATTTGAGAACAGGGCAACGTATGTAGTACATCACAGAGGGATAATTCAGGGGAGAGAATGAGTGAAACTGAAAAGTGTTCTTGGAAAACATTGAAGTAAATAACCAGTGTTAAGATGTTACAGGAGAAGATTTAAGAAGCTATGAATCAAAACAGACAACACTGCCCTAGAAGAAAAGAGAGGCCACAGAGTGACATCCCTCTTAATAAAGAAAGCCCAAAGCTGCCAAGGCAGATTGGAATTCCACCAAGAATGAGGGGTTTTGTCACCAGCTTTGAAGGGAATTACATTACGTCCTGTACATAGTGGACATAAGTAGAATTATATTAGATCAAGCCTTCTGCTCCTCCTCTTATTACAATGTCATCACAATGTTTAAAGTGTCTGAGAATGCAATGCCATGTATAACTTTAATAAGTTGATTTGCCAGGTGCTGCTTTAGTAGGAGTCATATAATGCTTTTAGTTTTGGAACAGTGGCAATTATATTGATGGGACCTGATGGTCTTGTACCCGCATTTTTGGAGTAGGAGTTGAAAAATTTAGACACTGACTCTCTGAAGAAATTATGCACATCCCTCCTGTTCATTTTATTAAAACAGTGACACCTCCACAGGGGTGGGAGTAGTGGGGAGGGGAGTATTGGTCACAGAAGGAATGACAGCTTGGTGTGTCTGTTCATGCTATTGATTAAACTTCCTGACAACCACATAGGGAAGTTAATTACTGGGAGGCAAATTACCACCCTTGCAAGATAACAGAAAAAACAATAATTATATTAAGAACTCAGGGGGCTAAGTTTTTTTGGCCTGGAGCCTGAAGCTGTAAGCACCGTTTTAAAGAAAACCACCGCTCTACTGCTCAGGGGCAAATAGTTTGAACCATATTGATTGAAGTCTTTATTCTCAGTGATTAAAAAGCACCTTCAACTGCCAGTGAGTCCGTTCAGACTTTTCACAAGGAGTCTTTCAATTAAGATTTTAAATGAGACTCACTTTGCATTGCAATTGGTCTGTTCTGGTCAACAGAGAGACAGCCGGTGCTACCTGGCTGACCTGTGCCGTATGTTCTCTCATCCTCCTGAATAAATGAAAACAAACCCTTATAAAGGTTAAATGTGTGGATTTTATAAATTAAAGAAATCCTCCAGCATTCAGTTTTAGTTCCAGATTTCATTTTTTAACTTATGCTACGTGCATTCAAATTGAAATACAGTAACTGGAAGAGCAGTAATATGTCACTGGACTATGTTTGGTAAGAGTGAACTTCTGGTGGAAAGAGTCTTCACTGCAGATGAGTGTAGACTCACAAATTTACAGTCTGTCTGCAGTACCAAATCAAACCTAGTCATCTTCTAATGTCATTTAGGACTTGGAATCTCAACAGAGTCTGAAAGTCAGTCTGGGCACTTTTCTTCCATTATAATTGCAAGAAGTTTCTTCCAATCAGAGCGTACATATAGCAACATCTATGTTTAAACTGACATTTTCAAATTAAGCTGGCTGTTACCTTCTGCCCTTTTACTCTTAGTAATTTGAAACAGGTGTAAATGAGACATTTGGTGCACTATGTTTTAAAATGTCTTAGAATGCATTTTCTCTTTATTTTTCCTTTTTTCCCACCTTTTTCCCCCCTTTTCTCCTGTACTAGAAGGATTGTAGGGAACCCTACAAAACACCAAGCTAATTTTTACTTAGTGACTGAAATACAGTCTCAAAATTTTTAAAGCAACACCACTGTAGTTTACACGAGACTTACTGAGGGCATTGTTTAGATCTCAGGGCTGTCATTACTGCTGCCATTAGTAAGGGAGAAGGCTAGAACCCAGGTTGATGTCTACATGATGTAGTCAATCTGCAGGTTTGGCAGCTGGAAAAAAATTACCTTTTTACTTGTCAGCTAGGTGACTTTGATTTGAAGATAGTGAGACGTAATAAAAAAGGATTCCCACGGTGCCAACTTTTGCTAAAACAGTTTTTAGAAATAATTTGCACCAGAGGAATAGCAAAAATCTGTGACTTATTGGGATGGCAAACAAAGTCGTATTAGATTTTTCTGACTAAACAGAAAGATTGATAAGGTTAAACATGACAGACTTAATGCAGACTTGCTGCAGTTTTGCTGGAGTCATCCATCAGAAAACCTGACATGCTATAATCACAGCAACATTTTCAAATGCTTGTCTAATGGAGAGGAAGAGAAAGAATGAACCACACGAGGAACACAAGTTGTATTCCTTAATGTGCTGCTGGGAAATACTAATATAATTCATAATTAAGATGATTCCAGAGTTTCAGCCGACAACAGTGTACCAAAGGATGAAAAAGCTGATATTTATCTGATGATGCAAACTTCTTTCTCCCAGGTTTTCTGTGTCTTTATGCTGTGATTCACATTTGATCTTGAAGATTTGGACTAGTCATTGACTTTCATCATAACACATTCTGTCAAACAGATATCTAAGATTTCTCTCTTCAGCACTGGACAACTTATTTAAATCTATTTACTTGGGATTTTATTTTAATTTTAAATTTAATCTATTTAAATAGAAGTTAACAATTTAGCTTTACGTTTTGTATAACTGTCTGACTTTGTGTCTGCCATTTAGTTAAGCATTTTTTTCTTTTTTTAGAAAATTAAATAACTTTGATTATTCTGGCTATGTCTGCTATTTTTTAACTATTACTCAAAGTGACTGAAAGAACTCAACAGATATAGTTCAGATATGTGCTCAGCATCTAGAAGTCTCTACATGCAAGAATAATAACTGTAAAATTCTCTTTCCTGAGAAATAGTAAAAGACTTGTGTAGATTTTGAAATTGAATATGATCACTTGCTATGGATGTATGTATTGATTGACTGTGACTGTCATACTCATCTCTGACTTTGGAACAATCTTAGAATTCCTCCTTTACAGCTTCTTTACAGCCTCAATAATCATAAAGGCAATGCTGCCCATCTGCAGCAAATTCATAAGGCTAGCAGAGAGTATAAAGAATTCTCCCCTGAGCATCTGCACTTCCACGTCAGTGCCAGTTGTAATTTCCAGTCTTGATTTTACTGTATTTTACCACAGTTTGCAGCCTGGGTACTGGAAACCACCTTCAATGTCAGAATAGGAATCTTCATCCCTCACAAGAAAAAGCAGAACAGTTTTGAAGCGTGGAGTCAGCACACAGTGCTATTTTATGAAGACATGTAGTGTGACCACAAACGGTTGGTCAATCTTTTGAGAAGCTGTGACTCAGATGACCCAGATATCTATACAGCAAGATCACCACCAATCCCAAAATGCAAAGTGTGATTTGAAACATATTCTGTCTTTTTGCAGTATTTAATACTAAAAATATTGGCCCAGTTTGCATATGAGTTTCGATTGATTAAGGTACAGATAAGCTTCAAGAGTGAGAGAACACTTAATTCTTCACTTTTTCCAAGACCAGCCTTGGGCTTCTGTTGTGCTTGGTTTTAATGAAACAGATTTGCAGATCTGCAAAGTAGATGTGCTCAGTGGAAAGAGCCTTTCTTGTTTCAAAGTTGACATTTTACAGTATGCTCATGTTTCATATAGGAAATTATTAATTGAAGGAGAAGGGTGGCAGTTCTGAAAGTTGATCAAAATATGGTGGTTTTCTGCATTTTTTTTGATTTTGCAGATGTAGATATAAATCCATGACACTATTAAACAGATAATTCTCTAAATCTCACTGAAGATTACGGAGTAGTGGACATGATCTCTCCTATTACTTTCTGTAGGTTTTGTGTAAAAGTAATTATATAAGATGCAAATGCTACCCCCTGAAAAAGAAAGGGATGCCTGAATTTCCCCATCCTGAGAATTACTGGTATTTAATTCAGTAATAAGCTTATCACCTCCTCTATTGGAACCCGCTTTCTTCAGCCCTCTAAATCCAATTCTTCTATACAAGGGCTTTTGGGAACATCATTAATTCAGATGTTATAAAGAAATGGAAAAATATAATTGAACTGAGGAAGCAGGAGTCTAAAGTCTCAAAAGCAATCTATGCTGATGCAAACAAGAAAGCTTTGGTAACTTTCTGTGTGGTGCTATATATTAACTGAGGATTCAGATCCAATTTTTAGGTGAACCTTTCAAAACTGGGGATTTTTTTCAGATTTTAAGTCAGTACATGTAAAGGGTAACCAATACTCAATAGCTAGACATCCTGGAGTTATTAGGGAATTATGAAATACATTAGACATGAAATCCAAATCCAGTGGATCCAGGGATTTAAGAAAAAATAGCTTGCAACAGCAATTCACTTCAGCTAGTACTTTGCAATCAAAGCAATGATGGAGGATGGATGCACAATGAAAAACAGTTTCAGCAAATATTAATGTCAATGTTAGTATCAATTTACTTTGGCTGCACTTATTCCACTTGCATTTTCTGTGATACTGAAAATTACCTTTGGAAATATCTTTTTAAAGTAGATACAGAAGTGATTGAAAAAGTCAATCTCTGCATTTTTGGGAATTTCATATTTTAAACTGTAAAAGAATACATTTCAAATATTTACAGGATCACTTTTGATGTTTATTTATGCCTGTGAGGTCACGTGTCTGTTAGCATAAACAGTTTTTTTGTGTTCAGTGAGCCAAGGTTTTCAAGGTCCTAAATGGCTCTGGACCTGATCTATTTAAGCTGATGCTGAACATTTAAGCACACAAGTGAAATCTATGAAGTTAATGAACTACAAGTTACTAAAATAAGCACATATTTCTGTGCTTCAGTGAATCACTTTTAACTGTGACAGTAACATTTCTGTATAATCTGTTGTAGGCATCCTATTTTATTTCATAGTATTTGTATGTAAGCTAATTGTTTCAAGTAATAAGTTTTCAGTTTTAAAGCTACCTTGAAAATATACCTCATTATATTTGTTGTACATCTGCTCATCCCATGCCTTTCAAGGAAATATTCCAAATAAGATTTTGGTTCCTTCAATGGGAAAAAAAAAAAAAATAAAATCAACTGCTCAGCACTTGGGAAATATGCAAAGACAAGGCAGCAAGCTGCCACTGCATATGAGCTATGTGAAAATAAATGCTTGGATGGAAGATTTTACTTTCATGTTTCCAGGAGGTCTCATAAATGTTAGCAATAAAAAAAGAAATTATGGAAATGCACTTTTGCCATCTTCTATTGTTTGAGCAACCCCATCATCCATGTCCTTATTTCTTTTAATAGCCTTTTTAATTTAGAAAAATGAAATTAAATTGCAACATGGACTGCTACAAATTTCTTTTTGATGTCCCTGAGCAGATCACCTTAAAAGAAAATTGCTGTCATTGAAATTGTTTAAATGAAGTAGCCAGATTTCCAAAGGCACTCAGCAGCCAACCACAGCAGGACTATGTTCTTAGCCTTGCTGTCAGAATCCAGAGTCTGTTGGTGTTTCTATGGGTCTTCATGCCATTTATGCGTTTCAGAGCACTGGGTCCTAATCCCTCTAATATTCTACATTGCCAGTCAGTTTTGACAGAGTGGCACGTTAGAATTCGCTTCTTTGTACATTAAGTCTTGCCAAGAGAGTCCCAAAAACTTTCAAAATCAGTGACATGTAACAAGATGCATATCCTCTAACACCATCTTCAGCACTCCTGTAACCATAAGCTGTGAAACTCATACATACTTCAAAAAATTGAGAATTTTTTCAAGGAATATTTTGACACTCTTTACAGTGTGAAACTAATTAGTGCATGCGCACTTAGGTCAAAGCTTTTTCCTGAAATGGAAAGATAAAATTTACTGAGAGGGTGAGAAGATGGACAAGTACATGTTTCTAGTATTAGGGGCAGATGAGTTGCAGGAAAATTTACAATATTAAAAGAAAAACCCATTGAAAAGGTGGAGTGGGCTAAAGGTACACTAGTGAAGATTGCAGTGCTTTAATCTACCTAATGCAGGTAGACTTCATATTCTGGAATAACAAGTGGCTTGTGATAACACAAGGTCAACTAGATTATCTAGTTGTCCTTTTTGGCTACAAAATCCTGTAAAAGTCTAGTTTCATGCATAAAGAAAAAAAACTAAGACAGGGTGAATGAAACTGCTTGATTCCATTAGAGGTGATATTTTCAGGCAACATGCTAGATGGTAAGAACACAGCTTCTTGGAAAGATGTTCTCAGAGAGAACTTTGCTTACACGTTAGTTCAGCCAAAGGCCTCAAGAAACCAATGAAATTAGTTAATAAAGGTTGAACAGCTTTAGTATGGATTTTTGATAAGGAAACAGATGCTAATTTGCAAGGGTAGTAGAGGAGTCTGGAGGCCAAAAGCTATGATAAAGAGTAAACAGATGGTTCAGAGTAAATAATTTAAAGTGTCTCTTGTAATTTCTTTGAGAACTTAGTACATACCCTGGTATTAAGAGGTTATATGAAGCTCATTGAGCTAATAGTGATTAAGTATGGATTGCTGGAGGGCTGCTAGGGAGATGAAAAAAGCAGCCAGATTTACTAAGAGATAAACAATATACTGTTCTCTGTCCTCCAAAATGACTGTTCTCTGTCCTCCAAAATGAGATTCATATAGGTGCCAGAAGAGCCTGAATGAATTGAAATCAGCACATAACAATGAATGACACATTCTGAACTGGAGTATGTTTAGTTATCTAATCTAAAAAAATTATAGTTGCTCAGAAAAGAATTGTCACTACCAGCAAACCCATATGAAAACCAGAAAAATTACTTGATTACAGAATAACAGAATGGCTGAGGTGGGAAAGGACCTCTGGTCCAAACCTCTAAAAACAGGCCCACCTAGGCTCAGTTGCCCAGAACCATGACCATCAGCTTTGAATATCTCCAGGGAGGAAGACTCTACAACATCTCTGGATAACATGTCCCAGTGCTCAGTCACACTGAGAGTTAAAAGTGTTTCCTGATATTCAGAGGAAACCTTCTGTGCTTCAGTTTGTGCCCATTGCCTCTGGTCCTGTCACTGGGCACCACTGAAAGGAGCCTGGCTCCACCTTCTTCGCATCCTCCCTTCAGGTATTTATCTACACTAGTGAGATCCCCCTAAGCCTTCTCCAGGCTGAACAGTCCCAGCTCTCTTGGCCTTTCTTCATAAGAAGAAATAATAATGCTCCAGTCCCATTTTCATCTTCATGGACTCTCCTCAATGTGTCCATGTCTCTCCTATGCTGGGGAGCCCAGACCTGGACACAGCACTCCAGTGTGGCCTCACCAGTGCTGAGGAGAGGGAACAGATCCTCTCACTTGATCTACTGGCAATACTCCTCCTAATGTATCCCAGGATACCATCAGCCTTTGCTGCAAGAAGATATTGCTGGCTCACAGTAAACCTGGTGGCTATCAGGACCCCCAGGTCCCTTTCTGCCAAGCTGCCTTCGAGGTGTCCAGAGAGACTCCCCAGGTGCAGGACACTGGAATTCCCTTTGTTGAACTTCACGAGGTTCCTGCTGTAGTCCCTGCTTTCATTTCACCCAGCATTACACTCATCTAACATACTCACTCCTTGCAGTTGGACATGTATGCACAGAGTGGTCAAACTAAATCATCACCTCTTTGCAGGTGTAATTGTAGTGTTCAGGACCTTTGACTTTTAACTAGGTACATGCTTTTATTTCATATCTCTTGCTTTGAAAGATAAACAAAAACTTAAAGTCTCTCATTTGGAAGAGAGTAGTAGGCTGTAGAGAAAATAGCCCTGCTGCTTTTTTCCTTTCTCTTTTTTCTGGAAATTTAGATGGAGTCCTTCAAAGACACAAACTAAATTCAGCTACACATTGATTCCAATGGGACATAGGCACCGTAGAACTGCCATTTTTTCTTTAAAAAAAATCTGTTCCTCAGTTGTTTTATCTTGAACGGACAGAAGGACAGATAACACTGACAGTAAACAAACCATCTGAAATAGAATATTTACTTCCTCCACTTTAGGTTGAATTCTGTCCACAGATAATGTGTATGATCTCAAATGAACCCAGTACTTTTTACAGGTCTGTGTTAAGGGATAAAATTTATCACCCTGTTCAGGGGACTACTGGAAATATGTGTAGAGTAAGAAAGGCTTTGGAAGGCAGAAAAGTTAGAAAATTAATACACTCGTATTTAACATTACTTGAATCTGAAGTTCATAGTGTTAGGGGTAGAATTAATTCATTCGTTCCTCTGCAGTTAGTAGACGACTATGCGGGCCAGTAGTTGGTGCTCTGGATTATCCTGTCTCTTGTTTACTCAGATTTTAATTGCTAAATAATATGGCCTTCTTTTACCCTACTCTTTTTTAGCTAATTTATTTTTATTATAAATTGATTAGATTAAAACAACGTACTCTTATCTAGAAGATGACTTCCACCAATTTAGGCACTGAAGGACATATATCCCACATAAAAGTTATAATATCTATTTAAAACATTAGTTTTATTTAATAAAGGGCACTTTTGTTCTGAGAACATTCTTAACAGGAACCAGATCATGCTGCTATTTATTAATAGTCTTTTTCATAGCTTAAATGTTGCACAAGCTCTAAATCTTTCAGGATGTATGTCAATAAACACTGTGGCTAGAAAAGCGAACAGACCACGTGTGACAGTACTGGAAGAGCTGTTCAGATGGTAAGATAGGATTTACATTGGAAGGTTGAACAGGCAGTGACTAAACTATCTATCTAAAATTCACATGACAACCTTTTTTTTAACAAAGTACAGACTCATACACATACAAGGTTACCTATCTCATCTTTCCACAAACGTTTTTATGCAAAATAGTTTACAAGTTAAAGCAGAGATTTTTCTAAGCTACCTATGAGATGTGGAAATCATGCTTTGTGTATTTATTAGATTTAAACGGAATTAATTAACTCAAGGGCTGAAAAGTAGGTGTGGCACATGTCTTAATGATGGCAATAATCTATATTTCACGCTTTTAGTAACCACATCTAGTAGCAATTACCTAATTGACAGATGTATGTGAAGTTGCCATTTTAGTGATTCACACAGCATAGCTAAAGAGCCTTTTTAAAGGCACAGAATTCAAGTATTACCCATTTTCCCCCTGAGATTTGTGTCTCAGTCCTGCACATAGGACTATATGTGTAGCTGACAACTGTTCAAACTCATAAGTAATTTGATGCCCCTGTATAGGCTGCTATAAGAATCCCCCATAGATTTAGATGTGTGTGCTCTTTCAGCTTAACTAAAATTGCTGCTAAGCAGCTGACATCAAATGACATTCTTCAAGCACTGAACAGCATCATATCCTGTTCAAATAGGACAAAATATGGGAAAGAAAACTGTGCCCTTCTGTGGAGTCAATACACTTGTCCTAGTTTGCAAAGTAGTAAATGACATCAAGACTGCATAAATGCTTAAAGTTGTCTAAATAGTCATTGGGAAAATGCATTTTTATGTACACAGCAACAAAATGTAAATATTGTAAATCTATGATATGCAAAATGTAAATATGCTTTTATAACCAGAGAAATCTGTGATTTTCCAAGGAGAAATATTTTAAGTTCTGGAGCCCTCATGCTAAAAGTGAGACTGGAGCTGGGAAAATATCATCAGACCTTCCAAACAGACTCAGATTTAGGCATCAGATCACACTGAAAGTTACAACAACTGATAATACTGATATTTCTTCTCTCCCACACTCTTCCCATGACCACTGAATAGTCTTCTTCCCTCTCTCTTCTACTGACTCACTCTCTTTCTCTGACACAACTTATTAAAAACTGTGATTTTTTTTTTCAGCTTCTTCCTTATCTCCCTCCTTTTTTTTTTTTCTTCAGTGATTTGTCCCAGGCCTGTTGAGCTCTCCTTACTTTTCCCACCATCTGGCAAGACAGCTGTTACTGATATCACTGAGTGAGTTGTGAAAACAGTTGTTCAGAAGATAATTTTACCTGTGGTTCCCATTCTCTGTGGGACTGGAACTTCTGATGATCAGGACAAGTGAAACGATGTATGAAACAAACCTCAATGATATAAAGAAAACTAATGTGTAACAAATGTGTTGAAGAGACAACATGGATAGGTCCAGTTTAACCAGGAATCATACGAAGTAGCGAGCTGCCTAGTACAATGGGATGAAGTATTAACTATCCTTGGTAAATCAAGGGCCAGCTATGCTCTCCACGTGAGCTTCGTGGTATTGCTGAAGGGACAGGATACAGAGGAAGGGCAAGAGAAACTTTGACCCAACACTGAAAAATGGATGTAAAACAAAGCAGCTGTTTCAGCTGCACTACAGGACCAAAATGCAGAATACCCATATAAAGTGTAAAACCTGACTTTGTTCCTCATTTGTTCTGCTTTCTGCCTCCTCCAGTACACTTCTTCCAACAACAGAGACTAAGAACTCGCAGCTATGGACTCTACAAAGTAAAGCAGATGAATAATTGAACTCCTCTGATAAAAGTCCTAATGTAATTATACAGACTGCTGATCATCATGACGTAAGGACAATACTTCCTATCAGAAAGTTGTAATTATTAAGACTCAGATCCAGGATGTTTTTAAGTATGTCTAGCTTTAGCTGTACATACCATTCCGGTGATTTCAGGTGGATTCTGCTGTATAAATACATTTTGTGAAATACAGCCAATCAGACAAAACTTCTATAAAATATCTCACCAGATTCTTCAAATTCACTGTTGTATGCATTCCAAGTCTCACTTATGCGGAGCAGATTTTCTTCCATGGCTTGAATGTCCATGTAGGGACAGTTGCACTCTGGGAATTTGGGACCACACTGACACCAGCAGTCATTGTCCTTGCAGATGAACTCCCCCTCTGAATTGCAGGCAATATAGCTCAAAGCTGCCTGGACAAAGTGTTCCTGCAGATACTCAGGCAGGATGACCTGAAGACCTGAAGGAAAGAGAGTATTACAGTATTAAATAAAAGGGAATACTCATGCCAAACTGGTTCCCCAACCTGTGCAACAAAGGGAAAAAAAAATATGAAAAAGGAAACTAAATAGCTTTTTACAGACAATTTACATAACTGTCTAGCATTTGCACTGTCATATATATTTCCTTTCCTAAGAACAAATTTCAGATCTATTCCTCACATTTCCCTCTCAGTATGGAACATCCATTCCACTGACTACTAAACCTGTGTTCCTCAGAAAGAGCATCTACTGGTGTAATTTCTTTCCAGGGGGATTGTCAAAAACAGAAAGGATTACATCAGCTTCTCCTTGTAAAGAACTGCTGAATTGAACAGCCTCAGCACTAAGAGCTTTGCAGTAAGGGAGCATGCAGCGGAATTATAATCTTGGTACTAGCAGCTAATGCAAATTTTGAGAGTGCTGATGAAGGGAAAACAGCCTTGAAAGACAAAGTAAAGAGACTGCACAATCAGAAAAAGAGGTGTGAAGGTAAAGGATTCCACCCTGTACTGGATTTCTAGAATAGTAGAATGGTTTGAGTTGGAAGGGACCTTCAAGATCACCTAGTTCCAACCCCCCTGCCATGGGCAGGGACACCTCCCACTAGAGCAGGTTGCGCAAGGCCCCAGCCTGGTCTTGAACATCTCCAGTGATGGAGCCTCCACAACTTCCTGGGCAACCTGTTCTAGTGTCTCATCACCCTCACAGTGAAGAATTGCTTCCCAATTCCTAATGTAAATCTACCTTCTTCCACTTTGAAGCCATTACCCCCCATCCTATCACTACAGGCCCCTGTAAAAAGTCCCTCCCCAGCATTCTTGCAGGTCCCCTTCAGATACTAGAAGGCCACAAAAAGGTCCCTCTGGAGCCTTCTCCAGGCTGACCAATCCCAACTCTCTTAGCCTGTCCTCATAGGAGAGGTGTTCCAGCCCTCTGATTATCTTTGTGGCTCACCTCTGGACCCACTCCAACAGGTCCATTTTATCCATGTTGCCTTTGACACAACAAGATACAGCTTCCCTAAGTAACCCTAGTTATCTCTTCATGATTCTGTCTGTAGAGACAAACTAAGAAGAATGGGAAAAATTGAGTTGGAGGAAATTTTAGAAAAATAAAATTTAGCTGATATTTCATTTCAGATAATTTTGGTGTTTAATTGCTAAGGGACAATTGTAATGGCTAGGGCTATAAAACCTTGAGGAAGAAAATTCATTCTTAAATCTACTAAAGGTTTAACACGGAGAAAAGATGCAAAATCTTGCTATGGTGTTCCAAAAAACTGCTATGTCACAAATCCCTTTGCAAAAAGTGTTTTCACACTTTACCCTACCATGACATGCACAGACCTTGCAAAACTATGTCACATCGATGTATCAGAATTCAAGCCAGTGAATCAAAAATTCAAAATATTTATGACCAGATATCTAGACGTACTCAACTGAAAATTCTGACTATTGTTTACATGATCTCAATGATGGAAATGAGCATTTCATATAGGAGAATTTTAACTATCAGTTGGTATAGCTACAATAGTAATCAACAAATCAAAAAGCCACTGCAAGGTACCTTACATTGTACAACGTACATTGTGTCCCAGTGGAAATGACAAGTTCTAATTTAAAAAAAAATATATACTGTCTCTGAAGTGATGGTGTGACTTTATGCCTTTTAACTTATTCTGAGGAGAGAGAAAGGAAAGAGGGAAAAAAAAATGACATGGATGTTTCAAAGAGGAAGATGATCTTTTCCTGACAGCCATTCTAATAGTCAGCAACAACTTCACACTATATGTCCAATTGATTTACGAAACAATGTGGAAAATATTTAAAACTGGAAATAATTATATAGCTACCTGTAACTGCAAATTAAGAGCTGAACTTACAGAGGTATACACAAGTACATAAATTAAAGATCATTTAGTCCGTTTTCATAGCATGCTGCTCATGCTAAATTTGTGTAACTGAAAAAAGCAATTTTTAATGGCCTAATGCCCTAGGGAGTGACTTAAAAAAATGTGTGTGTACCTAATATGCAGGTTGGGAAATGCATCTACTGAAATTAGCAAAAAATTAATTAGAAATGATACCCCTTTTTTTCCTTTTCCCTTTCTTTTTCCTTTCTGTTGTTGCTCTTTTTCTTTCTCTCTGTCACTCTGTCCTTCCCTTTCTTTTTTTTTTAAATGTAGCTACAATTATTTTTCTGAGTGAGATGCCCAACCTTCCAAGTTTTCCTAAATGTCCCAAGAGGAGCCTTTCCACTCTTCATTATTTAGAGTCCTTGAAAACCTATGTCCTGCTCCTCCAGTGCCTCCGTTCATTTCAGTGGGACAACGACATGAGGTGTAACCCACCACTCAGTATGTGCAAAGCAGGCTGAGCACACTAAATGTCACTGCCTACTTGGTGCCATCTGTGGGAATTCAGGCTGTTTAAAAGATGTGCAAGTAGTTGCTAAATAGGGCTGTAAAATGTTAACAACATTATTCAAATTATTTTCTGATGTGTGCAGAAATTGCTTCCTTTTCAAAGGTGACATGAGTTACTGGCATTTCCTTCACTTTGTCTAGAATGTAGTTATTGCACACATGAAAAAAAATTAGGAAAATGACCTTTTATGAGGTGGAAGAAAGAAAAACAAATAGTGTGATAAATGTCATCCTGTTCCAAAACAAATTAATGAAATTGCACCTACATACCTTGCAACTGAATCTTATTTTCAGGACTCTGAACCAGAACAGAGCTGACAGAATCTAGGTTGTCATAGTTACTGCAGCCAAGAGGACCAGTCCGCGTCTCTGTTACCTGATGGGAAGGGAATGGAAAAGCATTTGCTGTGTTATTCAGAACAGACTGAGGAGTTCAGACAGTTGTTTCATAAAGTTTCCCTTTGATTCAGCTGGTGATACACTTCAGACTTAATTAAGGTGAAATAGCTCAATTTAATTATGAAGAGTATGACTGCAAATGTTTTACCAGTGCCACAAACTTCAGGAAGTGCTACTTCTATTACAGAGAATCCTTACAAATACTTTAACTGACCAACAGTCTAAAGATGTTTTATTTCTTCATAGTTATGGGAATTAGAACGAGTTTAATAAACATGGTTCATAAAAATGAAGACTGTGATTTCCACCAATGAAACTTGTGCACATGGTGGTTCCTTATTGAAAGCAGGGAGGGAAAAAAAAAAACAACAATACTGATTCTCTGTAGCACAGGAGGATTCAGAAGTAAGAACTTTTTAGGAACTATATTTATAACAGTGGTAACAGTAGGTATTTTTCATCAGGGGAAGGCCTAAGATAAATTTAGACATAAAACTCTAGACTCCTGCCTATAGTAATCACTGAATCCATGAACATAGATTCAAAGTACAGATAAATTTGTCAAAACAGAATCACTGCAAGTAGAGCTCTGACTTAACAGCTGAGGATTGTGCTTGGCAATGAGCAGTTATTTGAATGAGTAAATACATTGTAAAGAAAAAAACAACTATTTATATGCTGGATGGAATATTATAGATAATTCTTGTGTCAAGAAAAAAACTACAAAGGATAATTTATTTTTTAAATGTTATCTTAACAAAAAAAAAGAAAAGGTCTAATGTGGTTTCTCAGCAATGAGGCACTGCAGGTTTGGAAGCAATGCTGTGGTGCCCAGAGGCACCCTGGCTGCTCCATAGCAGATCAGGCAGTAGCTCTTTTATTCTGTTTTGCCTGTAAGCCGAGGAAAAAGCCCAAACCCTTAGGATAGATGACTATACCATGATCTCACTCTTATTAAACTGGATTGGGTTCTGTAGAAAATTCATGGTTTGTACCTCCTCTTTTACTCTAAGACCAGGCACAAAGGGGAAAGCAGAAGTGGAATAAAAGTAATACAGAGCTGCATCAGGACATGCCAGCCATGGGGGAATCACCCCAGCCTCCTTCACTGCCAAAATACAACCAAATTCCATGTCATACTCCCTCCCAAACTGCTCCCAGCCACTATGCTGGAATTTCTTAACTCTTCCTTTTACCAGCTCAGATGCTACGGACAGATTTCCCAGATTTACTTGGTGATCTGCCTCAGTTTTGCACACAACCACTTCTGTTTTCTGTTACATCAGGTATTGTATTTAGCTCTAGATCTCCTGAAAAATAAGGCTAAATTATAGAGTCAGGGAGCTCATTTCCAAAATACACACCTCCACCAAGCAAGCCGTCTGACACGCAAACAGACAACTAACATTAATTCTTAAGAACAGAAGGAACCTTGCTATTCTAACAATCTGTTTTGTAAAGAATATGAAGGTTTGCTAAAATAATCCATGAATGTTCATGTTTTAAGATTGCTTGGTTCTCTTACAGCCTCTTCTGCAGTCAGCGCGTGTGGGTGGCTGCAGCTGGATCATGCTATTCTTGAAACCACCAAGATTTCACAATTTCCAAGATTTCTTGCACTTTTAAAAAGTAAACACAAAACCTTAGGCTATACCAAGCTCTTGGCACCTTTCTGTCCCTTTGAACTAGTGTTCCTGAGATTGGAGAAGTAGACCCTTTGCAACGCCAGCAGCCCATGGAGAGGACACAGCACTGGCTTAAGCCAAACCCGTTAGCAGAGTGCCAGCTGGGCAAGGAAATGAGACCCAGTCAGGATGTCTCCTCCCTGCACATGTTTGGCAGTCTTTTATATCTATGCCAGGGCCAGATTTACCATGTTTTTTGCTTAATCATCCTGAAACAACACAAAGACTCATGCATAGGCATCCCATTTGGCTTGGACATGGCTGGAATGACAAATTTAATTTACCTGTGATGTTTCAGTCTTCTTCCTCTCCCAACAAATGGTCTAAAATTCCATTCAAAAATCTCATTTTTGTGTAGTACCTCCAGACTACATACAGAATCCTAATCTGTTTATACAATAACAGTCACCTATGTTAAATAAGATAAACAGTCAGAGGACAATAAAAGGGAGGTGAATGGTGTTATGAGTTTAATCCTAGTTCTGAAAGATTTTGCTCAGAATTTATGTATGCAATTCTTTATTTAAAGATCCATTTATTTTAGTGTTGTTCTGTAGATTATTATTATTATTCTTTTCAACCATTTGTTTATAAGGCAGTGCAGCTTCATAAAGTTACATGAAACATAAACTAGGAAGCCAATTTTACAATTCTTATCCATTATTGTTACTCTTATGCCTCCTGAAATCTCAAAATAAGGAAGGTTAGTAAGTAACTTTATAATTATTGTGTCCCTTTTTGTTCATGGATCTTCATTCTCTGATTAGATTACGCAAGACATAGGTAGAAACTACCACTGTTCATGGGAGTGTTAGCACTTGCTGTATTTAGAAGTGCCAAAGGGCAGAATGTGGAAAAATCACCATTAAATGGCTTGACTTTTAGAGACTGGATATATAAATCCTGAAAAAAAAACTGAGTGTGGTTAGATTTTTGAGATGACACTTGTGATTCTTATAGGTAAGCAATAAAATATTGTTCTAATACTAACAATAGTAAATAATGTTCTATAAATAGAGAATAACCAAAGACCTTTTTGAAACATTGTTTTCACTCCAATCTGTATATTTGTAATATTCATTCTTTCACTTTTCCAAGTACCCTCACCTTCCTCTGTCAACTCCGTTGTTCTAGTAGTCTTAGCTTCTGCACAGAAAATACATTGCGAGAAGGAAACATCTAGTCCCAGTATAGAACAAGACAAATTAAAGAAGATAAAAGTCTTCTAATCTCCAACTTTCCATGGATGGCACTTCAAGTCAGAGGTCAAAGCAATGTAGTTGCATTTACTTTTTTATACCCTGTACAAATCTTACTCAACAAAGACTGTAAAATACAAGAAAAATTTGAATAGTTCATAAATGAAAGCCTCAAATTTCTGACAAATCTTCTGATCAGATGCTAGGATTTTATTTTGGAGCACCTCATTTTGATAACAAAGCAGGCTACAGAAAGTAAAGAAAAAAGGTCCAAAAGTTTTCTGGTTTGATCCAAGTATTACTGACATCACTGATGATTGATGATGATTTTACAGTTTCTGTTTCAGTAACAATAGAAACCAAATTGGGAGGGCACTGGCACTTCTTTAATTATCTTCCAAGCAGAGAAACATGACTATAACCAGCCCCAAGATCACAGCTGAAAAAGGTTTTGTCTGAAACTGCACAATAAAAGATGAATCAAAAAGAGGAGAGGGAAAGGAAAAATGTAAAGGCTAAGGTGCTGGCATAGCCCAGCAGTGATTGCATATGAGCAAAGAGCATCATAATCACAAGCTTGGTTTGTAAAATCTAGACATGCACTCCACAAAGAACCCTAACTCACAAAGCCAAATACCACAGAACAAAGTTATTTAATAACCAAAACCCCCTAAGAACCAGTAACAAAATATGTGTGAAACCATCTGACATGAACCAGGCGGGCTATTCTCAAGTGCCTTATTTTCAGAGATTATCACAGAACAGGTTTCCCTGGGCAGCAGGGTTTTCAGTTCCCAGAAATAAACTCTAACATTTGGCATTAATGAGACAAATGCCTACAGTTTTCAGTCAGTTAAATCTCATAACCATGGTGATAACGACCCGATTATAAGTGCACTGAGAACATACCTCCTAGCACTTAAGCAGGGCTGAATTCTTGTGATATCAGTGGGTAGCATTTCCCTGGGAAACAGTGTGCTTTTTTTTTTTTTGGTCTGTGATAATTAAGCCTATAGAAGGTTTTCCTAATAAAAGGGAAACATATTTCTGCAGAGATTTTGTTCCTGGTGTGTCCTTTTAAATGCACACAGCTAATATTCCTCACTACATGCCTATGCAGAGGTGTTGTGCTCTCTTGCATAAAGGACTGTCCTCTTCAGCAAGACTCTTTAAAAATGTATTTCTATAAATCTCTTTAATATTTTACACATTAAAATAATGATTTAGAGCAAACTATTCATATATACATGACTACTCATGGAAGAAGGTCTCTTCTGCATTATTGGTGTGGACAGAAAAAAGGGCACAAGTATGG
This sequence comes from Merops nubicus, assembly GCF_000691845.1. Taxonomy (NCBI): domain Eukaryota; kingdom Metazoa; phylum Chordata; class Aves; order Coraciiformes; family Meropidae; genus Merops; species Merops nubicus. The sequence goes on from NW_008589057.1 coordinate 60,611, forward strand.
AGTGGGAAGAAAGCTGAAGAGTTTAGGATTCTTCTGTATGACTCTACCACCTTCAGGACCTGTCTTCTACACATTGTCATCCCAGCACATCCTGCAGTGAATGTTCAATTCACCTAAAAAAACTGTTGATCAAATGAACAGGAGCTAAATGTACTTCCTATTTAGAAGTGGTTCTCCTGCAAACATCGTTTTTCCCCTGGCTCCACAGTTTTTCACAAAAGCACCTTTCTTTCAGCACTTTCCTTTACCACACGATAGTTGCTGCTCTTCTGCTGTACTTGTGTCATTGAGCGTATTAAAGGACTCCCACTAATTAATGTGTAATTAAAATAAATCAAATCTTCTGAATGTTTCACGCACTGACATTTATCATGCTACCAGCTAGATGAACATTTCTGAAGGAGGTTCAGACAAACCAGCAGCACCCACAATGTCAGGGGTTGGATTAATGTTTTCAAGTTTTTGGTTTTTAATTACCAGTATTCTAAAACAATATCTCATAGGCATGTGAGATTTTCAACACATTTTCTAGCAGCAGTACTGATACCACAGGACTGACATTAATTTCAAAAGCCCACTAACTCAGGAGAACTGGAATCACTCCCATCATAATTTTCTATCATCTGCTGTTGTAAGATGGAACAGGAACAGTAAACTTGATCTTTCTGCAAATGAAATAAATTGCAAAATTTTTGTTAGCTTCATTAGAAACATAATCACAACTTCTTTCAAATTTTTGGGCATTCCCTGCTTTTTGTTCCTATAGTCTCAGGAATTTACTGTGAACTAGACTACATTACAACAACAATTAAATTGAAATATATTATGTCCACATAAAACATTAAATACCTTGGAAATCAGAAAACTATAGGAATTGGAAATGAACTCAGACTATTTGAATTCTTCTGTTGTTACATTTGTTAAGATTATTATGATTCTTTAAGACTGTTTAAGTTCTTCTAATATGGAGCAATCACCTGTCTGTTTAAGTCTATTCCCCACTATGTCAGAGAGCAATTTATTATCTGTAAAATCCAGGAGGATCCACAAGAACATCGAAACAATCTTTGAATCTATGCTGTGCCACAGGAAAATTAGACAAGAAACCAAGACTGTCAAGAACACCTCCGCTCTGAACTAGCAGGAAACATACATAGATTGAACTAACTTCTAAAGATACTTGAGAAAGGCATCAGGTAGGGACAAGAAAATGATTGCTCCTTATGTTGTCCTGTAACGCCGACTGTGCAACACTCCTGAGGCTATGGAAATTGAAAGCAAGGTTTTAGCCCAGCTGAAATCACTGGCAGCATTGACAGTTCTGGCATCAGAGCAACAATCTTCCCTTTTCAAGGGCATTTGAAATCACTGCATGTCAGATGCCACGTTCCCATGCATCCTTATGTAAAGCAACGGGGAAGTTCGCAGGAAATTAGGTTGTTGGAAAACCAGTCAGGGCAGCAGTACCAGAGCCTTTATTTCCTGCACTTTCAGAAATCAAGGCTGCATCAGCCTCATACAGAGAATAAGGACGGGCATTCTCTCAGAAAGAACAAGGTATCTCTTTTAATTAATCTTGACAAATAGATAAGAGTGAAGTTCTTTTATAGAGAAGTAATAGACTTGGCAAAAATGTAATAAAAGCTTAGCATTTCTTTCCAGTGTACATTTAGATACTTCTTCTTGCCCACCTTACTTAAATGAATACTAATATTATTTTTTTCACAACTTTCATTGTGTAAAGAGACAGAAGAACAACCAACAATAAATGAAATCTATTTATTTTCTTTAAAAGATAAAATTAGTAACAGATAGGACAGCACAGATACAAATTAAACTAATATTTCATGTTTATAAAAATCTCAAGGTAAATCTGCAGAAAGCAAAAGCAGTGAAGCCTATTGAAGTAAAGCCTCATTCCTAACACTCCATCCTTTTCCAAACCTAACTCCATTACTATATAAAGGACAAAAAGCTGCAAAAAAAAATCTTGGGGATTTCCCTACTGAATAGGGAGACCATTTACCTACATTTAGCCCAACTGCAAAATCCTTTGCAAGGATTTCCCAAGAGTATATAGGAATAGGGTCTGTACCTTCATGGCTCAGTGCTAATATGCAGTGTTGAGGCTACTGGGATTTTTCACAGTGTCCCCATTAGTTTCAAGAAGACAGCATGATTTGGCTTTTTGCAAGACTCAGAGATATTATTAATCATAATAATACTGCAGCTGAATGGAAAATCATTTTCTTAGGTTGGGAAAGTATGAATATAAAAATATAGTCCTTCCTGAATCATAATGAAAAGTTAAAATGTTTTCTTTCTTTGTGAAGAGGCAGGAAAAAGAAAGTCTCAGTGAATATAAAAATTATCTTTGGATAATTTGGAAACATTTTACCTTTAACGTCACCAGTATTTAAAATTATATATAAAGCTGAAAAATAAGAATAATATGCTAAAGAAAAAATAAGAATAATATGCTAAAGAAAAAATAAGTACTGAAGGTTAGCGTTAGGACCTAAAAATAACATAAAAATTATTTAAAGTCTTTAAGCTCAAAAATCCAAGTGATAAGGGCAGGTTAATTAAGAACCAGGTTTTCCGTGGAGATCCTACGTATGATTACATAATTTCGTGCAGTTCTAAGAGTTGCAATATTTTTTTTTTTTTGTAATATCTTTAAAAATTTAATTTAAGCTATTTCCAGATCTTATACTTCCTCCTCTAGATTTCATGTAAACTCCTGATTTATAGCACTACAATTCCTATCACTCTGCACCTCACTTACTGGAACATGGGCACCAGGACATTTGGCATGTCCACTTCATTTTACCTTTCTCCAGTCAAACTGCCCTTTATGGGGTTGTCATTCTAACTTCTCAAAAGAAATCACATTACTGCCCATAATGTGCACGTCTGCTGCTTACTCTCTGGGTCACATATATGTTTTGGGGGATTTATTTTTAGGTTGTATCCTCATTACTTCCCACTCATTTATTCCCTCTGGTGAATGATTGCAATGTATTTGCCCTTTCTGTCTCATTGGTACTGCTGACTCTCCATTTGTCGTTTTGCAAAGCTATTTTTGTGCTACTGTTTTTCACATGTTTTTTGAAGACCTGCCTCCAGAGTTAACAATTAGAATTGATCTATAATTTAATCATTACATCCCTATCAGATGTTCAGACTAAAGGGAAACGCTTGGCTCAATTTGTTTTAGAAAAGAAAAGCAACTTTATACCAAAGCTATAAACTTTATTTCACATGGGTGCTTCCTCAGTGACTAGTTTATGTGTATTGCTCTGTAACTTGGATTGATTATGTTGTCACATTGCTATTTTGTAGTTTAATCTGTGGTAAAAACAGATCTTCACCTTTAAATCTTACAAATTTATGAAAAGACATGGAAAGAACACCCAAGCCTGGAATCTTGATTTCAAATATTGATGCAGTAAATATGTATATCATGCACTGTGCACGGCTATAGATTATATGATTTTTGCTTATTATGTATTATAGGTATAAATTCTGTAGGAAAAAATAATATGAATACTGAAACTTTTCAACAGCCTTTTATTATTCTCTAAGCTTATTTCTTCTGACTCCGAGTCTCTCCTACCCTCTGACTTTGTGTTCATAACCATTGTTGATACATGTGGCTGTATTTCTTAGGATTCAGAAGTAAGGAAAAATTCTGCAAATTTTATAGTCCTTGCTTGACATTTTCTGACCTGCTGACAGGCAGTAGCTGTCAATTAGAGAGTAGAGGACATGGAGAGTGCAGAAGTCTGTTTCTCAACCTGTACACAACTACTGCACAGCCAGGACACAGACCAAATTAAAATCCATACAAATCTTGAGTGCCTCCAAATTAGTGCTGGAATACTCTGCTCTAAGTGTATTGTTCAATATGCTCACTGTGGGTCTCTCAATATTAAAATCCTTTGCCATTGTCTGAGTTTATTACTATAGTTTCACTTTTTAAGGAGAAAAAAAAAAAAAACAGAAAATGAAAAATTTAACTGCTCTAAGTGTATTGTTCAATATGCTCACTGTGGGTCTCTCAATATTAAAATCCTTTGCCATTGTCTGAGTTTATTACTATAGTTTCACTTTTTAAGGAAAAAAAAAAAAACAGAATATGAAACATTTAAGGAACTGCAGTACTAATTCTTTATAGGTTTTTCACAACTGTGATGGTAAGTGTTGTCTCAATGCTGTTAAGGTCTTTTGTTTACATATATATATATTTATAACCTGCTTAGGGTTTAGCAGCCTTTATTTTCTTGGGGTTTTTTTTTTACCCTTCTCTATTGAATAAACTGATATAACAAAACCCTTCAATTTGTTATAGTCTATCATGTCATATGGTCTATCCCTTTTGTTGTTTTGTGCTTTTTTTTTTTTTTTCAAAGTGAAGAATAGTTATCTAGAGTCTTTCCAAAATGCATATCCTTGCAGCTCTATTATGTGCTATTTTGTTGCTTTGAAAGCATTTCATGCTGTGTTACCAACTAGCTGGCGATGTTATAACTTCTTGCACTCATTACTCCTCCACGCACACTGCTGAAAATATAATGAGACAGTGTAGCTTGTATTAGAGGCTGCTAAAACACATCTTTATAGGAGTGTCACACTGCAGCTGCTGTGATGTATCGTGTCAATTATGTTGCTGAGTATGCATTCTGAGAGTGCTTAGTAAAACATGCTACTGCCTTAACTCTAACTCAGTGGTCCTTTTTTTTCCCCTTTTTATTCCCTCTCTGAAACAGTGAGGGCCAGATTCTCAAAGAAATTGTTCTGTCTTACACCAGCTGACCTCTATATTACCTTTCAGAGAAACCTGCCCTGGAGTTTCAATTTAATTAAAGCTCAACTGTCCAAATGCATTAAAGTTGTTTTTAATATCATCACCTTAAATTCCTGAATAAGATATGGAAATAAATCCCTAACCTTTACACTTGGTGTATTCTTACAATCAGTTAATGGTCTACACACAGCAGCCACAAGATTTCGTTATACTTATGGCAAATTTAATCCGAAGATCTCCAACAGCTCCCAGAAGTAAATGTATAAAGCCTCAGTTATTTCAATATTATAATGAGACCAACACAAATCCTGTGCTGTGCAGTAGAACATGGTACAGAGACGTCTTAGCTACCTGAAATTGGTCAAGCTTCAGAGAAGGAAGGGATACAGCTGTGGGAGTCCAGGGCTGCTCCTGAGCAAATAAACCCTGGTGAGAAGCACGACATATTTGCCTGCTCACAGCACCATGGAACAGCTTTCAGGCCATGTCTGTATCCCATATTTTATTGGTGTTAGCACCATGTACTAGCACACAGCCCCTTGGCATGCTTTGTGGCATGGCTTAGCTAGGCTCAAAGACCAGAATGTCAGCATTCTGACCCCAGCTATTCCAAATCCACACTGAAATTCAGATTGCTGAAAGTACCTTAGAAGATAGGTGATGCTTAAAATTTAACAGAACCTAGATGACTAACTGCAGGTCCCAGTTGTTCTGGTAATGTTAGATCACGATGCAAATTTAAATATAAAAATCCATACCTAGCCATATGAATAGCAAGCTGATTTTGTGAAGCTTTTAATGATGCATAAGATTTTCAAAGTAACCTGCAAAAGGATTCAATTCTCACAAAAATGTCATGGGAATTTACCACATTGAGACAAATAATTTGGGAGCAAAATATCTATGTATTTCTTGTAATTTTTAGCTCCTCCTTTGAAAAGTTTTGAGCTTTGGGCTTGTAAGAAGGCACTCTGATCTCCCAAGGTAAGGGAGACCTTGGAATTTCATAATGGACCTGAATAACACTTGTCCCTGAAAATCTGTACTGTGGCTTTTCCTTGACATGCTTAAGTCAAGTCACCATACCTGAACAATAGGAAAGACAAATTTTTGAAAAGGGACAATAATTTATGGCTTTTAGTTTCCTAGGTTTAACTAATTGTGCATTTACTACTTAATTTCTTCAAGAGAGTCAACAAATACCTGATACAACAGGTCTTCCTGTCCCAATGTTTCTAACTGTGATTTTACAACCTAAAGCTCTTACTGGGGACAATTTTTTGCCCAAGTTTTGGTAATTTGCAAGGTTTTTCAGCTATACAACCTTAAACCCTGTCCACAAACTGAAAGTGAGGGTTAGAAGGTTTCAAGAACTGCATTTCAAAAGCTTCAAAAATCTGCCTGTTCATACAAAACTATGAAAACTATGGAAATCCAGAATTTGCCAGAAACCTGACAAAAGCACAAGGTTTCATAGTATTATAGCATTTCGACTCTTGATTACAGCAATTACTTGTATCCACAGAAAATCACATTCAAGTATGAGGTATGAAAGAAAAAAAATGAAGCAAGCAAGCTTTTTCAGACAACACAAAGAAAAAAAATAAGGTCTTTATTTCAGTCTGAGTTTTGAGTGAGAAACTAATTTCATGACAATTAAAGTTCCTCTCTAACGGCCACCATGAGTCATTCATGGGTTAATTATAGGTAATCAAATATAGTTACCATTGCAATGGACCCTGTTCTTACAAACTATTTGTAATCTAAAGTTTTCAGAGACAACTAAAGTGCTTAAATCTCTCACAGCAAAAAAAAAAAAAGTGTTTTCAGCGAAGAAAAAAAGCAAATTGCACAATAAAATTTAATTGAAATTAGAGGGCACATTCTCAAGGATGTTTATTCTTTCTCACTCAGATGGAATAAATGGGCTGTAATCTGGCTGTAAATAGCTGGTGGAAAATTCAATTTATGCATCTGTTCTTCTGTTGCCTCCTGTTCTTTTGTTGCACTGTGGCTGTCCCACAGCTGTTTGGACCCTGAGATAAGACCTACACTGTATTCACCTGCTGCAGCTCCCTTGACAAAAAATGTATCCTGGAAAGGAAGAAGATATTGTCCAAAAGACAACTACTGTAACAGCCTCACTTGATTGAATCAGCACTGCTGTACTTGGCTAACATAACTGTGTTTATCCTTTTGCACAGTGCAGTGAGAATGTTCATTAACATTGAATTTACCATGAGACAAATGTGTTTCTTATTGTGTTCTGCACTATTGTTTAGACTGAGCGCAGAAGTTCATTAGTGACAGTGGTGGACACACAGCTTTTAACGAACAGGAACCAGGGTCATTTGAGCAGGTTGTCTCTCAACTGCATTAGACTCAGAAGGAAAAATGAAATCTAGACATACTCTGCATAGCCCTCTGCCATCACTGAAAGAGTCTCCTAATTAGTTGTTAGGAGTATGGATGCATGACCCCAGGGTAGCACGCCAAGGTCATTCTGCTAGTGGGCAATGACAGGACGTGTCAGAACCACGGTAGATGCTACGGTAACTCGTGACCTTCACGTCTTGTTCGCACCATCCATCAATCAGCAAAGGAAAAAGGTCAATCATATGGACTAAGGTCAATGCATAGTCCTGGGCCTCAGGTCATTTCACCTTCCCCTGGGCCTCCAGCTATGGTTAGAACTTCAATAGCTGCAAACGAGCACGGCTGTACTAACAGAGAGAACAACACTGAGTTGGAAGAGCTGAAAATATTGCTCATTAAAGATACCACACAGGGAAAGAAAAACATTTGCTGACTCTATTTGTATTCTGCTTCCACAACTGTACGGGATTTTATTAAACAAGAGAAAAGCACACCCTATCATCCTAATAGGGATGTTAATAGGGAGAACTAACAGCTATCAGTGCATCTGAAGAGAAATTTTCATAGGAAAAAGCTTCTAAAATGAGCATGCAAAGGAAGTAATGTTGGATCTGTAATATTTCAAACACAACAGGATGTACATTCATGTAAATGTATATGCAAATTAGATGCAGCCCTCAGGCACTTGGTGAGTTTCCAATGAGGCACTTGAGGCTGCAAACTGTTGATTTAGCATATGAGCCTAACTACTTACCCTGAAATGCAGGCATTAAAATAATATTTAAAGAATTTATATATCAGGGACCTTTAAATAAGTTAAATATTGATATAAGCTCTGGGTAGCTCCCATGGACATTTGATTTCCAGTTGGAAAATGCTGTAACATGGTGATTTTATATTTACCTTAATGTGGAATAAACAGTGTGTTGGCTACATGATTAATGTGAAGCCTAAATCTGTTGTACTCACAATATTCTTAAGGATAATTATGTCACAGCTAACAAACTTGAATACAAATTTGATTAACAAACTTAATTCATCAAATACATCTCTCCTGCTCCTTTCATCATGCTGAACAGTAACTGATTTTGTTCTGAATTGTATGTTTTCACTAGATTAATAAGAATTAAAAACAAAGACTTCAGTGTTCTCACTTCCTCCTTCTTAATACTTTCCTTTCTCTGTGACATCACTTAAGTTCTATAATTAAGCTTTTCTATCAAAAAACTATCAAAATACTATATTTCTGCATCAGTTTCATAACATAATGTAGCAAGACCTGTAAGACAAAAATTCAATTATCACATATCTCAGTGAATTTGAAAGAAGAATACAAGAATTGCTCTGGTATTCTTTTAACTGCATAAGGGAGAAAAATGTTTCATTGTGTGTTGCTTTCAAAGGAGAAATTCTTATAATTTAGGAAAAAAAAAAAAGATTTTTATTGCTGGTGATTTTTTTTTTCCCCCCAGAAGACTAACTGAGCTTGATCATTCTTCCACACTATTTGATTTGGCTCTGTAACAAGAAATCAAATGGATCCCTCTCCACATCCCACCTGTAAGGACCTTAGACTTTATCCTGTTAAGGAATCACTATCTGGAGAAGCTGGAAGCTTTAGGAATTGAATGGCCAAATCTGGACAGAGCCCTAGTTTGTGAGTGGGTGAGTTGCTCCTTGCAGCCCTGGCATATGACTGAGCACTGCTGTAGCTCTGTTAAATGCTCATTCCCTTTCCTGGCCTAGATAAATCCATCCTTGGTAGTGTTTTTCAGGTAGCTGCAAAATCTCCGCTGCTGGATGTTAGGAGCATTTTTTACTATTTCATGCTCCTGTAGATTAGATAATATTTCTTCTTATAATGTTATTATTACATTTCCATTGCTAAAATATCATTAAATCTTATTGTGTTGCCAATGCCCAAATGCTCAAAGCAGATAACATAAAATGCCACAAGAACAGGCACAGAATGAACACAGTAGCTTGTCTAGGAGATATATCATAGTGTTTATTATCCTTTTGCTTTTTAAAAGAAAACATGCATTTTTTTGCACAGAAATAGAAAAAAGAGACATGTGAGGAGTGATGTAGTCTAACCTGAAAAAGGAGTCTTATATCAGCTTTAGAATGTGGACCTTCTTTGAGGTTTTGAGTTTTTGAAGGTGTCCTGGTTTGGTTAGAATACCAACCGTATCCTAGCCGAACAAGGACAGAAGGAAAGGAGATTAATTATTTTTAATCTCTCTTCTCAATATTTTTAGGGGTGTCATAGCCATCAAGATAGCCACCTCAGAACGCTACAAATAGCAAATATATGGTTGTGTAAACAGTTGTTTCCAACTACTACTGCAGTTTCAGATTGCCCATACACCAAGTGTGAAAAACAAACAAGCCAACAAGCAAATATTATCAGATGATCCCTGTTCATTTCAAAGTCCAGAGTTCCAGGAACACCTTTGCAGCAGAGATCATTTGTGCACTGAAATGTTCTGATTTAATCTCAAATACCATGCCTTTTGATTTGTGTTTTAAGTCTTGTCTCTTCCAAAGAATATATTTTTTTGTTTGATTCAATGCACATTCCCAAAAGGATAGTTAAGTTCTCCCTAGTAAGTGTATGAGTTATAGGAAACATTATTAATGCTCTCAGTTCTCTCTTGCAAAAATATAAACAACTCTGATAGTATGGTAGTTTATTATACTGCATATTAAAAAGCCATCCAAAAGGAATCAAAAATGACAGTATCAAATACTAAACAGACTCTGAACATGGTATTTTTTGTTGTTAACTAGTCAGGAATCAAAAAATGACTGTGCATCACTTGGAAAACATTAATATAAATTCAGAATTTCAGGGGTTTCTCAGCCTGTTCTAACACCTTTGTACTGGCCTGCTTTGATGCTGGTCAGAAGGGAATTATGGTAAGCTGAGAGAGTTTTTCTTGGACTCCCTTTGCAAATCCTCAGTTCGATTTCTTGTGCAGCAGAAAGCTTTGAGCAGAGCTGTGGTGAGCAAGCCAGGTACATAAGGTGCTGTCATTTAAAAAGCTGCCCAGTAGTTTCTAGTGTAAAAAGCACTGGGTTCAACTCTCCTCCTTGGAGCACCTCAGGAAGGGAAGGTAAAGACCTGGCTGATGGCCAGGGTACTCTTGTCCTGAGGTCTTACAGGGTGTCACCACTCCTGAGTCAGCCCTCAAGCTGATCTAGCTCTGCAGCTCTACAGAAAGCCCATGGTCTAACTCAGATGTCAGCATAAATGTTTTTAAAAATTATCTTAAAATATGCTTTTTATACCATGAATTTAGAGCTTTCTGGTTTTCCAAATTAAAGCAGCAGTGTTTCCAAATTCTGTGTGGGGAGAGAGCAAAAAAAAAAAAGACCACTTTCCCCAGATGCTTTTGTGTTTCTAGTTTTCAGCAGAAACAGATTTTTGTTCAGTTATTTATTCTGACAATAGAAATTTGTAATGCAAATAATCCTAGTCTCTCAACAAAAGCAAGCAATGGTTTTACGTATCAGCACTGTTGCATCTGATGTGAGAACCATTTTCTAGAGACTCCTGCAGTCAATTAACCAAATCAGATTTGCTGATGAACTAGAGCTTGCATTTATATCCATCTCAGTGAGGGGATGGAGAGAAAACTTAGTCATTTGTAGTGTTTGTAAAAAGCTTTGGACATGTGGAAGGTTCATCACACAAATTGTTAGCAAGCAGGGCTGAATCTTGCATTATGGCACAAATTTGCTTTAAAAACAATTCACTGAATAGAAAGGAGAAATTTCTTTCAGACCCTGTCCCTGTATTTCTGTTAATTTATATTTACATATTATATTTATTATAATTTTTATATTTACTTGAGTAACAGCTAAGGTAGCTGGAAACTGCAGTTGGCTTCAATAAAGCCCTTGGTTATCAGTGGAAAGATCCAATGAATGGAATGGATTCTACATCACATCTTACATTAAAAGCTTCATAATTAATGCATATTCAATTGCAAGTTAAATTTTTTATCTGCTATTCAATGCTGGAAATGGACTGAGAAAGGCTATTTCAAATAAGCAACATTAGGCTGGAGAGCTGCTCAAAGAAAGAATGGTTTTTGCTTTCTACCATACCTGCTGGGGCACTGATCTTTAGCCACTCACCCTCCAGCACCAAAAGTGACCTATGACAGTCAGTGGACAGGATGCTTTGACTGACAAGCTGTACTAACAGAAGTTCCTAGCAGAAAATAAGATGTGCCTCCACAAAACTGCAGAACCAAAAGCTCCAAATTGTTTCAAAGGCCAGTCACACAACTAACTCATTAACTAACCAACCGTTTTTGTCACAATAGTACAAGAACTGTATCTGGGAACAAACAGAACAAGAAGTATGGAAGAACTGTGTGTGCCTGTACACAAACAAGTCTGTCTATAAATGCAGTTGCTTAGCAGAGCACACACAAAAAAGAGATTCTCAACGACCAAACACTTCTGTAAGGGCCACCTGTTATCATTCAAATTATGTATCACACACTCACCAAGAGTAATATCTTCAGTGCATTAGACACTTTTCTAAACTAGAATCTCCATTATCAGTTGAATGCTTGGATTTAGATAAAAAAAAAAGTTTAGAACAAAAACTATCGTCCTGCTAACAAATCTTTTTTTCCTAATCAAAACACATTTTTCCTGAGAAGCAGCCAGTGAATCTAGAAATACATCTCCAGGTTGGTCCTAGAGGACTTCCCCTACCTTTATGGCAGTGGAGGCGATCTGGATGTGGTGGAGCCTGCGCAGGGTGCTGTCCCTGTCAATGAAGTAGGAGGCTGCCAGCTGGTGCAGGGTCTCCAGAGTCACCGTGGAGCTGTTGGTGCTGGGGTCACTTCCTTCTGACCTCCTACTCAGCTTCCGTTTGTCCACAAAAATTGTAAGTGACTCCTCTCCTGAGCAGGGAAACAGAAACCACAGCACTCATCAGTAACATCTTCTGCAAGTCTCATTTTGTCAGAATTAAGGTGTCAAGCCAAGGCTTTCCCTGGATGTTGTCTAATGTTTAGATACCCCTTCCTGTAAAAGAAAATAAAAATATTTCTGAAGTATTACAGTGGTTTCAAGTTTCCTTCTTATCAAATATATATCATATCTGATGACAGAAGATAGCTTGTTACAAAAACCAAAGCAAAATCTCACGTTTAACCGAGTTCTTAAGAACCCTTCCAGATATGACCTACTGATAACATTAAATTTGTGAAGCAATTTTCCACATTTATTGTTTATTTTATGGATATTTGTTTCCGTTTATTCATTTAGTAACGTGTTTAGGCAAAACTCTTCACTTCCAAAAACTAATTAGAAAAGTATGCAATTCACTCAACACTCTCTTCTGTGCAATTTATGTCTGAAGTAACTTCAAAACCACTTGTCTCACTTTCTGACACTGTTTGGTAACTCACATCCTTCAACATTAGTTTCAAGGATTAATGAATAATATCATCATACCTATATTTTAGGTGTTGAACAACTCCACTGAATGCCATTTCCTTGTTCCTGGAAAGGAAGCTACCCCGATAGGGTCTGACTCTCCACTTGTGCTAGTTTCATTGCTCACCCATCTGCTACAGTGGCAGTTTGCCCATTTTGAGGATGGGATGCCAGCTTGGGATGAGATTACGTGCCAAACAGTAATAGCTGTAGAGGGATAATATGTAGGATGAAAACATGACATCATCTTTAAAGGGAGATGATGCTGGTGGTGAGCAATGCTAAATGAAGACTGCATGCCTCTGTGCAGCAAATCACATCTGTTGACAAATCTGACACTCAGCAACCTCAGCTTGCAAAATTTCTGTTTGGAGAAAGAGGAGTGTATCCATGTCAATCAATGTACCTTACAGTGTTTCCCAATCTCTCACAAATTTAGAGGACAATCAGGCCCTTCAGACCTTACACAGGAAAAGCTGCCTTCATTCAGAAGCCTCTTATCTAATTACACCTGCTGGGCTTGTCCAGTGTGCTCTCTTTGCCCTGGAAGGGACAGCTGCTGCCCAGGACAGCTGGCTGTTCCAGCTGGAGCCTACCTGTTTTCACCACTATGCTTATATTTCTACAGTTTTGTAATGGGCCTGCCTTTTTTGGTTTTTTTTGCATGCAGTTATCAAAGCAGGGATTAACTGCCTGAATACCAAAGAACCAGGAATTAAAGCAACCTCTGTAAGTAACAGGATTTCCCCATTCAGCTACCAAATTTTTCTGCTGTAATAAGCAGACGTAGGTTTACATTTTATTTACCTACTGCCAAAGCCTCCTGCAAAGCAGACTAGGGTTGCTTGGCAGGGCAGGTGCAAGAGCACAGCCTTGTGCACTGCATTTTGTCATGCTACACCCATGCGAGGTGGTGCCAGCCCTGCAGCCAGGTGGGCCATGGTTTACACCATCCTGCATCCATGCCAACTGAGAGCTGGAAAAGCACAAAGTCTAATGAATTCTGCTTTGAGAGAAATTTTCCACCAGAACTCAGTTTAGGTTCCAGTATTGCTGGCATTCAGCTGTGCCTTTCAATAAAACCTGCCTCGTGACTCCAGCTAGTATCAAAGATGTTCCTGAAATGAAAAGCAAAGGAGGGGGCTGAAATCTGAGACAAGAGCAATGGCCTTTGTGCAGTGTTTGTGGAGCTAGAAAGACACCATCATAGCAGACAACATCAGAACTCAAAGGGATAAATATTTTATCAGTGACCTGTTCAGGTTGTGTAACTAAGGTGCAAAATATTTCACTAGTAGATTTCTCTCTAGTTTTTCCCCCTCTTCTCCAGAGGTCTTAGCTAGTCTATTTAGATTAAACTGACTTTTGCAAGCTCGAGCAGCTTTCCACTGAAAACACCTCATAATGAATTGGAAGGTAAATGAAAACAAACCCTTCATATCATAGAAAATCTCTGGAAAGTAGAAAAAAAATTTAGATTCTTTAACTTTTATTAGCCAGTATGCCACCCCACCTTGCATCAGAGTTACATCTGGTGTAAACTCTTTTGATTAGTCTGTACTGGTTATTAGTAGAGATGGTGGGACTGTTTAATCAAAAAAAAAAATCATAGCATCAGAGAATTATTAAAGTTGGAAAAGACATCTAAGCTCATCACATCTAACCATCAACACTATCATGACCTCTAAACCATGTCTTGAAGTACCACATCCACATGGTTTTTTGTACACCTCCAGGAATGACAACTCCATCCCCACCCTGCGCAGCCTGTTCCATCTCGTGAGAATACTGGCAAGTCTTCTTATTAAAACAGAGCTTGTTTATTTTTCTCCAAACAAAAATGTTTGCTCTCCAGGGGGCAGAAAGCAGAACTGCAATAAAAACTCCCACTTCAAAAAAATACCTTGAAAAATGACAGCATTGTGCGTTGTGTTGTTTTGAATAGAAAATGTCAGGAAAATGACCTTTGACACACACCCACCCACCCCAGTTATCACATCACCCTATTATCCTAGCCCTGCTTGATCCCATGCTTGCCATGGCAGTTGCTGGTGGGTGTATTCCCAGCCCTACAGTCTCTGTCCCTGCTCCCCGACAGATGTGTTTTGTTTTTCATGCTCCATAACAAAGTTGAAATGATTTTGGATGTTTTCTTTGACTCAGATCACATCAGATTTCATTTCCTAAGGTTGAGAGAAGACACACAGCAGGAGTGATGAGACCTTTGGTGTAAACATGAAGGAAACTTTCTCCTCAACGATCTCTGCATTGTGTTTGTATGGCACCTCAAACAAGAGAGTCCTACTTCATCACTGATACTCTCAGGCACAATGCTAATACCAGGTGCAATCAGGAACATTTCAAAAATATTTGCTGTTCAAAAGAGAACTTATATATTCTGAAAGGTTTTCATCTGTTAGAATTGATTTAGCACTTGCTTGAGAAAAAGTGATTTCAAAAGCAGAAAACCCTCCATATGTTTGTGTTCAGGCATCCAAGTCACTGCAGAATTTAACAGGGCTCCCTTTTGCACCCAGAACTTAAGGGTTTGTAAAGTAACATCACTGACTCAAGTTTAATTTGTGGAAGACAATTTAATTTTTAAGTTAATTTGGAGAAAATTAAATTCATGCCAAAAGAGACTCTTCTGTCACTTTTGCAACCTGAATGAATCTTATTTTTGGTTACAGACTGCCACCAGGAAACAGGCTAATAATACAACCAAGCATTAGTAAAAACAAGTATGATTTAGAAAACTACTCAAGAATATTAATTTAAGAACTGAAAAGGATTAATGACAGTGAATACTAAGAAATCAGGACCAGATCCACACAGCTGTGCTTTCCACAGGCTCTGAAAGCAGTGTTCTGCCTACTTCACAAAATTCATGAGTCCATTAGGTTCACTTTCTCAGGTTTAAAAGAAATAGCATAAAAACATGGGGTCATGCTCACAGAACAATGCCACATAATCCAGTGATTGGTTCAAGAAATTAGTTACTACACTGATGCTTTATTACTCTGTAGCTGCTGTCACTGACAGATACTCACTAGGGGTGCAAGAGACTTACAGACTGACCTTGGCACACTATATACTAATGTTCTTGCCAGCCCTGGAATTACTATATAATTTTTTTCTCAGTTTATACAAACATTTTCCATAATTCATAAGTTAAAATAACTCCTGAGTTGAGAAAAAATATTCTATGTGCTGTTTCTCAAAAAAATTAAGCAGGAATTAAGTATATATTTACCTAGACAACCCATCCATAGCCATTTAGATATAAGACTACTAAACAACAGTTAATAAATAGCATTCAGAAATTAGAAATTAATTTTGTATGCATCTTAAGAATATCTTCAGGAATTATTTAAATAAAAAATGCAAATCATCACGTGGTAGAATTGGAATAATGCTGGAACAACTGTAACTAAATTTAACTATCTATTGAAGGAGCAAACATTTTGTTATACATGATAATACATATTCATATGATTTAAATACTTAGTGCTATTTTCTGCCTCAATTATTGAGACATTGTTTTCCTGTACCCACATCTTTGTAATGATGAAACAATCATATGCCTTGATGTTTCATATTTTCATCTGTAAACTGAGTAGTGGAAGGAAAAAGCAGTGATTCAAGCAGCACCCATCACTTCACGTCAGAAAGTGAGGGAAACAGTAATGAAATTATAACACTCAAAGGCAGATATATCTGAGCATCATCCACGGTTATCTACCTAGAGTTCTGGTTTTGTACACATGTGTGTCTTACAAATCTTAAAGGTCTTCAGCCTCAAAAGCTTCTGATTAAGTGGCATACCTCAGATGAAATAGCCATAATGCATTATAGTAAAAAGTAAAAATAAGATTTGTTATGCCTTTGTTACAAAAAATAGCTCAGCACTAGTGTAAAATCTATTTGTGTATGAAGCAGAGAATGTACCATTAGGGTTTTATCAGGCCGTTTTCCTAAGCTTCAGCAGATGCTGATGGTTCAAAAAGTATATAAATTAATGCTAGGCCAGATGTGGTATCATTTCTGTGGTTCAAATGAATAACAGCACATGTTAATTCTATCCATACCATCTGTTTAGGGTTTAAAATTATTCTTCATTGAGTGGATGGGGAGAGAAAAAGATAATATATTTTTGCTTTTTTTCCTTTTCATTGTATCCATAATCATAAATGTTGGAAAAATTACATACCTGGATGGGGTGAGGTGTGTTTGCAAGTCTGATGCTAAATTTTCAAGTTTCTCACATCAGTTATTTGAGACTGGACTCTCCCCCCCTTATATGCCAATAGTTTTTACCTTACCTTGAAAGAAGTGTTACAGAAAACAAAGGTCATATCAGCACTCAGTGTAAGTGATCATAAATCCTTCAGAATTCATTGAGATTCACCGTTTTACACCACCTGACAATTTCTCCTATCTCTGTATGCAGAGTAATATACTGCTCAAGAGGAATAACAATCAGGGGCAGAAAACCTGACCCTCTTTATTCAGTGCATAGAATAGTAAAGGTGTAACTACAAAACTCACTTGTGGGACTGTAATCAGTGGAGAGAACGACAGGAAGCTGGGGTTAAGCTGAGCTGCTGACACCTATTAAGGTTCTCTATTGTAAAGACAAAATTACCTTTTTTTTTTTTCTTTCCAATTCTCAAAGCCTTCATCATAATCAAGGAATATTTCCTGACTCAGAGTGGTAACTGTATTGATGGTCTGATAATGAACATTTTGAGTAATTATGACAATAGCAGGAAAAAACCCAAACATTTAAGATTACCATTTAGCCAGTTGCCTAAAAGATTTCTAGTTTCCTAAGAAGCCTTGGCAACCTCCTGCAAATTTGTTTATTCAGAACAGTTCCCATGTTTCCAGAAGCAAAGGAGTCATTTACAAAGCACTATCTCCACCTTGCAAAGCACCCAAATCAGGGTCATGTCACCCAAACAACTGGAACAAAGGTCTACCTTCTCAAGTGTAGCACATTAGTTATCTGTAATTTCCACATCCCCAAGCCTACTGGCTTCCTGAGTAGCCTTTACATCTATCTGTAGGAACAGCATTAAAGTCAATACCTTTAAAGCGAGACCACTGATATTTTCATCCTCCTACACTTACTCTGCAGTGATGCCCTAGGCCTCACAATAACTTCCAGTTCTGAAGCTTACTGCTACACCCTATTTTTTTGTAAACCATTAAAGCGTACAGTAGCTAATGCTCTTGCATATTATTCAGCAAGCTGGATCTTCATTGCATCATGCTGTATGCAAGCAAAAGAGGAAAGTATAAATGCAGAACAAAAGGTGAAAAAGTAACTCTGTGCGTTGTCTCCTACTCAAAGGAGAACCTGCTTTTTGGAGCTGCTACTTTAAAGCTGATAAAGAATTTAGAAATACATTTCATAGTGTCAGAAAATAATTTAGGCTGGAAGGGACTTCTGGCAGTCATCCAGTCCAGTTCCCTGCTCAAAGCAAGTCTAATTAAATCAGATGCTATGGGACTTGTCCAGTAGAGCCTTCCCTAACCTTCAAGGATGGAGTTCTCTTGTAGGAGTCCTTTTTTTTTAACCTTTCTTCTAAAGCTGTTCTGGTCAGTGTTAGCTGGCCCGTGTAAATTTACAATTTTGCTAACTCAATCACTATGCATGTTGTCCCAGAGGAGTGGTGGAAACTTTCTCACCTCCTAGTGATGGCCCAGCCTAACACAGCATCCCCAAGTGTGCACAAAATTTAACAAAAATGAGGAGCCACAGCTCTCCTTTCTCTGCAGATTTGACACTGCAGTCCATCAATGGAGAAGCAGAAGTTAACCCTGTGCACAGGCACGTGAGCTCGCCCTGAACCCATCGCTCAGGCTAGTGATTACATAGGGTCCTCCTACTATGCAGCTTGAAGCTGCTCATTACAGACATTTGCCTTATGTCACAAGAAGATAAAATTTCCATAAGAAATAGAAGCAGTGAGAAATGTCATTATCTTGTGGCAGCAAGAAAAATAGAACTTCCCTAAGTTCTCGTTTCAGAATGCCCTTGAGAAGTATATATCTGGCTCTGTGAATAAAGATTTGGGAAGGCATCACAAACAACCATGTGCAGGAGTTCCCTTTATGGTCAAAAAGGGATATTCATGAAAGCCAAATGGTCACAGAAGCACACAAAACTTGCCACAGGACCGTTCATTTGCCAAGCTTTCCTTTATGTCCATGAATACAGATGATCGGGGATTCATTAAATAAAAGTACTATGCACACTCAGTTTGGTCTTCTGCTTTTAAGGAGCTACATAAGCAACAAAGCTTTCAGAATAAAACAACTTGTAATTAAGGGGAAAGTACAAATACATTATTGAAAGAAAAAAAATCTAATTACATATTAATAAAGTGTGGACAAGCATCTCTGGGAATCCCCATTCAATCTAGCCCAAGAAGGAGAACTAATGCATACAATAAAGTATAGGGTTATTAGCTACCTCAGGAAAGCATTCTTCAAAATTAACTAATTCCCTGTAATCATTTTAATTGAACCAATTTTTCAAAGTATTCATCACCAATCCAATGACAACAGAAGGCAGCAGGTATGCCTAAAATCATGCCTAAAAATTGAGGGTGGGGACCTAAATCAAAACCCATCAAAGTCAATATAGAGTCTCCCTTTGACTTCTCTAAGTGTTGCCAGGGCACAGAAGTCAACACTTGTCTCCCTGTGAGTGGAAAATTTTTGCAAGCACATGGCAGCTCCTGCATTTTAAGAGCTTTGTAAGGTGGTCTAAAGAGGGATGAGGAAATGGAACTCTGCTCCAGTTTCCCTAGAGCAAATCCAGAGACTTTTTGGAGAACAGTGAATGTTAAAGCTACAATTTCCAAACATTTTCAACAGAACTATTGCTAAATTTTAGCTTCCACTTAAGGCCATGCTTCCTGAAGGGTGTCAAGTCTGCAGCTTTTTTGTAATTAGCACAGTACTGGTCTTCTGCTGACCACTTGCCTGATACGAAATGATATTATCATTAGCAGGCAGACCAGCAGCCAAACTCTTTCCTCTGCTACCACATCACACCCCAGAGATCCAAAGTGCCAGACAGAGGAACAAGTCAATGCACTCACCCACCACAGGGGACATGAGGAAGGGAGCAAGCCAGGCAAGGAGCCAAGCCATGGGCAATGGGAGCAGCCAGGCCATGAGCCCAGTTATAGAGCAGGGACTCAGAGACAGCTTCATGTTCTGGCCCTGTTGTCCTAGGAACTCCACTGGCTGTGAAGAGTCAGGAAGCCTTTCTGATAGCCAGAATCCCCACACAGCAAATCTCCCAACCCCACTGCAAGCATCTCATTATCATCTCTTATAGAGGTGGCTTCTTGCCCCACCTTCAGGTTACTGTGGAAGGTGGGGGCACCTGGTGGTGATCTCCTAACCAGTTCCCACCCAAGGCTGGCCAGACCCTGGGTAAAAAGCAATCAGGAGGGTCTTTCTTGCCTGGTTGTGGACATCGTCCACATGTCAACACTCAGGGCTGGGGGTTTAACTCCAGTACTTCAACTGGTGTTTTGAACTTTTAAGGAGCAGCTATTTCTTGTGTTAGAGTGATTTCCACAAGTTGTTAGGGAAGTTGTCCAGTTTAAACTTGAAAATTAATTTCATCAAATGGCTGTAGTAATGAAAGTTATGTTAGTTAATAATTAGCAAATAGCCACTAATACTAAACAATAGTTTTTACCATTGGAGAATCCCTGCATTGGGATACATGCTGCAGCCAAATCTTTAATTATTATGCTTTGTATTTTAAGAAACATTTTGTTTCTCTTCTGCAGTTGCTTTTTCTGTTCAGATGTGCTATGCGCAGCAAACACAAGAGCATAGATGGTCATTTATAAAAGGTGTACTTTTTGCATGGGAGAATTATACTGAGTGATTACAAGAAATTTCTGGGAACCTTATTGCAAATTGCTACTCAACATATGTTATTTATTCTTAAAATTCTAATGGTAATGGACTTGCTGTAGAAACGCAAGTTCCCAAAATAATGACAGGAATTAGTCCTTTATTACTTTAAAAAACTACAGCAAGACAGAATTTCACCTTGTTTCTCAAATGGTCTTTTCCAAAAGGGAGCTCCTGTGAGACATTTCAGTTGTTATAGATCTCAGATATCAGCCAAAAGAGAATAAGAAGGCTGTCATTTCCTTAATATATGGTTAGAATTCAGTTATGAAATGTATTAAAGAGAACCATTCCTCAGGTGAATAAAGGATTTTGACAAGACTGTCCTGTTGGAAGGATACTCAATCACCAGAATTATCTTTAATATAATCACCCACCAAGGCATAAAACTGCATTTCTAAAATGTCAGTTCATTCTGTAATGCCTAGATGGGTAATCGCAGGTGCTAATTATCTTTCATTCTGAACAATTTATGCTCTCTCTTGAACATTAGGCCTCTTCACTGGATTTCTTCAATCCATTTGGTGACTGGATCCCAATTATACATCAGGCTACCCTTTCCAAAGTAGTCTGTGAGGATTTAGAGATGCAGATTCCATTAAGTTAATCAGAATCATATGGCAAAGCCTCATCATCCCATTTTGAAAATGTAATCCCACTGGTTAAGAGGAGATTAGTTCTATAAAAAGATAGAGTGACAATATAGGGACTTTCCAGCAGTCAAAGTAGTTTAGAAGTCTCCTAGCTGAAAAGATTTATTGGAAATAATTGTTACTGGTTTTCTTGCTTCATCTCTGCAGTATTGTAATGGATCCAGATACTTGGTCAATCTGTTATTATGTAAATTGTTAGAAGGGTCTTTTACAGAAAAAAATGTCACTCTCCTTAATGACCTCTTAGTGCAGAGAAACATCCCCAAAAAGACCAGGAACATGCACACAAGGAACTCAATCTTAGCAGTGGAAATTCTTATCTTTTTGCCTGTGAAATTATTTACACAGCATCATAAAGCAGTTTAATACCATCAGAAGAAGGAGCCATGAGGCTTGTAGGACAAAAACTACTCCCATGTTTTAAAGTCCAGCCCAGGGAAAGCTGCTGAGCCAAGCTGCTCTGAGAAGCAGCAGCACCACAGTTTTAGAGAGAAATCAGTTGTGACCAACACTTTCAGTTCAGTCACACCGAAATTATGCACAATAGTTCCAAACACTAACCCTACCTCCCAAGGTAGCTGATAGAAGGAAATGTGTCCCATATTTCTTGATAAGGTTCTCTGTGATCTGTTGAAGGGTCGGGCGGCGTCCGAGCAGCCTGATGTTACGGAAGAATTCAGGGGCAAGTGGCAATGGGGAGCCAAGGAAATTTCTTCTTTCAACAGCAAGATTGTTCACTTTCCAGCGGCCAAACTCTCTGCAAAACAAAGCAATTCTCATTCAGAAATATGTCATTCAGACAAATGTGCTTCATTTGCAAACTACTCTGCTCTGTTGACTAGCTGGGGGGGGACTAGCTGAGTGTTACAACAGGCCTTGACAGTGATACTCTGTCATGTGTTATAAGACAAGCAACGAGTGTTATTTATTAGAACTGGAGGCAGCACTCCATAATAAAATCATTGCTCACAAAAAATTAAATAAAAAATAAGCCACTTAAGATGCTGCAGTTCCTATTCTGTATGTTTAGCCTGTGATGTGAATACAGCCCTAGAACAACCAGATTTGCTAGAAACTGAAACTAAATTAAGAATTTCCCTAATTTTGGACCAAAGACAACAAGCATTTTCATTAGCATCAGGCAAATTTACAAAACATTTCAAGAAACTGACCTTGTTCTTTGTTTTTTTGATGATGTGACTTAGGTACATAGCTGGGTGATTTGAACAACTTAGAGAAATGCTATCACACCACATTTGACTTTACCATATTTCCAGTTTTCTATACTTTCGGTTTCCACTTTGAGGAAATATGCAGACAGTCGATCTGATTCCCAAGAACAGACAACTTTTCAATTGTAGGACAGATATAAATTAATTCAAAGACTTGTCCCCTTCCCCTCTCCAAAATAAACCAATGATAGCACAGAAAACAAACAAGTCAATTACACAGCAATAAACACATCTTTTATTCATTTACTTACCAATTGAGATACTAGATAAAGTTATTAGTGGAAGGACTCGTTGTCCTCAAAATCTAGCCAAGATACATAGTATTTGCACTAACTTTGCTTTTGCAAGGTACACCAATATCTGTTGTAGTTACAGACCCCAGTATTGTGAGAATTAAGTCCAAAGAAACCCCCAGACTGTGGTTTAGATACTACTTTGTTGAGTCATTCCTATAGTTAGGTCAATTAAGATTCCCCTTAGATAAGACTGTAGAAAAGCAAAGAGATTAGAGCTTGAAAGATCCTACTGAAGGTCTCAGCTAAACATCCTATAACAATAATTACAAAATTAACACAGAAGGCAAGAGCCAAGGATGCAACAAACAACATTTGGGGGATTTTTAAAACAAAGCAGTGGCCCATGGCTGAATGTCTAGGATAAGCTATGTAATACATCAACAACACTAATATATTTTTTAGTACTTTTATATCCACAGCTATTAATAGAACCCAGATAAGTACATTCTTGTATAGCCCTTGTACTTTCCAGCATCTTCGTGTTTCTCTTGCAGATCCAAACTATCTTATCCCCAGTCTGGCATAAATTTACATGCATAATAGGTGGCAATTTGGTGTAGCTCCTGTGATCTACCTTTCCTCTCAGACACTCTTACAGATGCCATTTTTTTTCCAAAACTAATTGAAAGAATTATAGTATAAAGAGCTTTACGTAACCTACCCGAAAGCTAATGCAATTTGTCAGTCAAGAGCATGAGACTAAACAGATCCTCACAGTTTTTTAAAGACTCTACACATCATCAGTGTGCCTAAATTAGTATTTAGAAATTGTTATTTGACAGGTGTGCAGTTTTTTTCAACTTAGTTGTCAGGTTTTAAGGTTTTGTCTCACAAATTTACTTTCATTTTAAGAAGCCACAAAGCAAAAAGCCCTTTCAGGTTTTGTGAAACTATTGTGTATTAGTAGAAACAGATGAGAAAAATTACACACAAACATTATTTTTCTCTCTAAAATGTAAAAATATTCATTGGTCATATTGACCACATGAATGCAGGTACTAAAACCAGTGAATTATCCTACACTCTAAATGTGCTTTTCAAGTGAAAGGGAAAAAAAAAAAAAATTAAAAAAACCCCAGGGTTTTATCTCAATTGCCTGCTTTCTGGGCATATTTGAGTGGTTTTTTTTTCATTTGAATACATCACAAAATATCGGTCAATTGCAGTTCCTCAGCAAACCATCAAGACAGAATTGTTTTGACAGCAAAAAAAGAATACAAGCTTTATAATGTAAGGTACTCATTTTATGCCTTGATGAAACCTTTCCTTCTAAACTTACTCTCTGAGTAATGGTCCGTTTCAAAGCTGAGGTTCAAACACAACAACAGAAATGTTGCAATGTTTATAAAAGCTGGTTTGTTACTGCATTTAATTCAGATTTCATTGTCTGAGTTTGTAAGGACAGAAAGGACCATCATAATCCCCTCAGCTGCCCCCTTTCTAATGCAGTGAATGAGGTGTCACCAAATGGCACTTGCTGCCCATGTCAGCAAGTCTGCGACTGAAGAAGAAACCGTCTTAACTTAAAAGCTGATCCTAAAGATTTCTCCAAATTTCTCAACAATCTGCTGTAGTATTTAACTACAGAGAGTACATTTTATTTTCAGTTTGAACATTGGCATTTCTATTTCCAATTTTTGAAGCTTTTAATGCATGTCAGGCAGATTAAAGGTTTTCCTAAGTATTACATACATTCTGTGTAACTAATTATAGTTCTTGTCTGAATCTCCTCTCTACCTCAGGGTAAGTTTTTTATCTTCTTTTGTGTTTCTTTGTGAACTGTGATTTTAGATGATACGTTTTACAGCTTTAAAAGTGGCAAATGATTTCTTGGAAGACTAAAACTAGAAATGATGGCCTCATCCATACCAAATTCAAAAGTGTTTCCAAGTTGAGGTCCTCCCATTCTACTACAGGTCCTTTATTTACCTAATCCAGGGACTGAGTTATTCTAGCATTAGAAGAAATTTGTTTAGCTTAGTTAAGAAAAGTTGAGTTCCTTCTACAGTTATTGCTATAGAAAGTTTGTTTATCTGTATCTTATGCTATTCCAGGGACAGGGAGTAGGTTAATGCTTTTTTTAAAGTTTGAGCATTTTTTTATTATTATTATTATTCAGAGCAAATAAAGGGAAAAACATTAGTTGAGCAAGTAATCATCCTTTGAAATTCACTGCTGAGGAAACTGAGGGAGCAGAATATGGAAACTGGCTTTTTAAAAAGGTGGCCATTTTAGAAGTCTGCCACAGATGAAGCTGAAGCGTTTAGAGAGTTTACAAACCAGCTTCCATGTTTTCCTGAAGTCTTTCTTAAATAAAGTGTTTTAGAATATGGAGACATGAAGACCTAAACCCTCTCTGAAAGACAAGAGGAAGCTTCATCTCTGAAAATAAAAGAGAAACATGGGACATCAAAAGTGAGCTTTCTGGTTGCAGAAGCAGTGATAACTAAATGTGGGCAAGCAAGAAGTGACTAGCAGCTTCTCTAACAGGAAAACTGAAGGAAGATTTCAGACTTCAGAAGAAACTGAGTTTATGAGAGGAAAGTGCAGGAGCAGGGAAACCTGGGCTGCAGTTCAGGATGGAGATTTTCGTGCCATTTTCCCCAGCACAGTGAATGGGGCTCACAAACACTTTCTGTGTATGAGACTCACTAGTAACTGCTATCTTAAAATTAGGACTAATTTATCTTCTCAGAAATTTCACTGCAAGTCAAATCATAGCCTTATCTTCCCTTGATATGTCATATAAATATACATATCTAGGTACATACACATATAAGTTTTCTTTCTTCTCTTGATTTCACCTTGCAAGCAGCAGTGTATTTTCTCCTATTTCTTTCTCCCCTCTGTTATCACAAAGTAAAGCTCAGCATTTATTAACCTGTTTGACTTGCAGTCATTCTCTCTACCACAAACTTTCCAGCCCTCAGAAGATTTCTGTACCAAATGTGCATTATTCTCCTTTGGAAATCATGTTCCTGTCCACTGCCAAAGGCAGACTAGCAGGCTTGACAGAGTTAATGATCATCTTCTTAGCAGAGAGAATATTGCCTTCCAATGTCACTGGAGTACCATTCATCAGAAGAACACCTCCCACAGTATAACATAGCATCAGTGCTGGCTCATGGTCAAGAAAACCAATTATGCACTGAACACAATCTCTAAAGGTATTAGAAGCTTATTCTTTCCTCCTCTTCCTCTTCTTTGACTGTGTAAGAGCCAAGATTAGCAGCTGTCATGGCACTATCAAGCAGATAAGATATAAGAGCAGGTGGTACTCCCTGTGCTGCTTATCTGTTTCCAGATCGAGCAATATGTTAACCATTGGATAGAGTTCCTTAATGCTCAAGGCAAAGCCTGCTGTTGAGAAGGATGATGTCTTTGAGTTCCTGGACTTGCACAAGAGAGAGGAAATAAGTCAGCCTGGCTCCTAGGATGAAGCTTATAATGGAACTGCATTATTATCATAAGTACTGCCAGAGGCCATGGGCAGCATTCTCTTACATATGACAATCGTGGATTTGTATGTCCTACCAAAAATCTCTCTCCTGGCTGGTTGGCTAATGCACACACAAGAGCCCTGAAGTTCAGGAGTGCCAATTCTGACCAGCTGTACTGCATGCATGCCACAGCCTCCCTTTGCTGAATGGGGTCTCCTGCCATTTGTTCTACTTAGAGCAAGTTAGGTTGAGGAATGATCAGTCAGGGAGTCAGCATGGGGTAAAAACAAGCACAGTTTAAAATGCAGTTTTTATTTCAACACAACTTCTTTTATTATTTCCCTTTATTTCTTATTTGTCTTGCTATGCTATGACATTCAGAGTGATGTTTAATCTAAGAATAACGTTCTGACATGAAACACCCCTTTGAAGAGTATTGCGCAAGTTGTGGACATGTTTTCATCCTGAAAGAAGCTTAAATTGCAAGTGGATCTGAAAGTAATTCTAGGGCAGCAGGCCAACAAAGGCTCTTTTGAATTTCAAGATATAGCTTTTTTTTTTTTTTAAATGTGTATATAAATTATACATTTTCTTCTACCCTTGCATTCATTTCAATACATTTGAAATCATATGGTATGGGGAGATATAGGAAAATCTCTATATAAAACATCTAGATGAAGGAAATTAAAAAAAAATGCCACTGTACTCTAAAATTGGAGTGTGTAGAAGATTGGAAATGGGAATATAATCTCTGCTGTTGCAGTTGATTAAATCAGAGCCTACAAAGAGATTTACAGCAGGTCTGATGGATTCTTCTTAACCACAACAGTCTCTACTGAGATTAACCACAAACAAAACAGAGCCCAGGCAAAACTGGCAATGTTAGGCTTCATTGTAGGTACCTTCTGTGCTTTATAAAACAGCATTAGTACCAGTAAGAATAAATGCTAGTGAATAGTATTGTGGCATAGTCTGGAAAGCATTCTTGGAAAACAAATTTCACATCAGTTTTAATACTAAAGAAGTATTTCTGTGTTCCTCCCTCTTAATGTCTTCTACATGAGACAGGTCCTCTCTCTAAAAGGTGACTGCTTCAAATGGGCTGGAAGGACAGTGGGATCCTGAAGCCAATATTTCCCATGGAGCTGCAAGTTACTCTGTTGGCAGAACAGCTCAATGGGAGAATAGATCATGTTTTTCTCTACCTACCTTCTTTAAAAGCCTGAGGATTTCTTAATGCCTGAGGCCATAGCTTGAATAAGGCCAAGACAATATAAAGTGAAACTACTACCATATTAAACTTCAGCAGAAAAAGGTCAATGAAACATTACAGTGCCCATGATTTGCATCGTGCACTGATCTGTGACTGGGGCTTGTGTAGGCTGTCAGCTGCACAGATACAAACCACAGGCAAGCTCAGCTGCCTGGCTCTGATCGGGGTCCTAACACCATCAGCCACGTTTCCTCTGTCCTGCTCTGTGCAAAAGCTACATATAGCTATAGCTGTTGCAGGAAATTGTACACAAATTAATTCCTTTATCAGAGACAGGCTCAGAGTGGACTGTAGATACACCACTTGGCACCAACTACACCACGTTCCTACAGATTTTATAGAAAAGGAACCCACAGCAGCAATATCCCACTACCCTACTGGTACCTACCAGTGGTTCTGTAACGTGTAAGTATAGTTCATTTGCCACAGTCACCTTCTGAAAATATCTACCTTTGTATAGAAACATTATAATACCAACAAACACTGCAATATGGACAAAATAAACAAAACAGCTTCCCTTGATGGGAAAAAGAAGCAGAGCCTGATAGTATAGAATGCATCTTATCTATGTATCCTATAACTGTTAATTGCCTAAACATGGTGATTAAAAAGAAAAAATATCAAGGCATAATATACTCCTTTTAATCATATTTCCCATTCTGAAATGGAAAGTATTTCTTCATTAACCATATCCTCATAATTGTCTGCCATTTTCCCAAAGTCAAAACAGAAATGTTTGCTGAACATCTATCTTTTCCATATTGTTGTTTATATTGATAGGGGTTTTCACCACATAATGAAAAAGCACTACCATTAGGGGTTTTTCTTAATATACTATTACTTGAAACATCCTAGTAATGTTAATGTAGAATTTTGCTTTTCTAGCACTTGAATTTTTACTTCCAGAACTAGAATTCATTAGTATCAACTTCACTGTCTTCTTGCATTATGCAATAAAATATGTGGAAATCTGTGAACAAATTTTAATGAGTATATAAGCTAGATATCTAGAAAATACTCAGATTTATTTCTTTTTTATGACTACTTATAGTGAGATTTTCCCAACTACTGTGACATAAATGATATGAAACATGTCTCCTGTCATGAACATCAAAGGGTTTACTACACAAGAGGAAGAAAGGTGGCTTTCTTTTTGTCCGTGTCTGATAGACATTTAGCCTCTGTAACATATATACCAAAAAATTCTTCCTCTAAGGAAATCTGAGAGAAGTTATTTCTGTATCTTGCCTTCTGGCTTTGTGTTTGCATTATACCTATAGATTGTGATACACTTCCAAGCACACTTGTGAACATTCATTCAGAGTCTCACTGTTCACGTATTTGGCTGCACCTATATCCTTGCAAAGGTATTTGCACAAAAATAATAGCTCTTGGTGACTTAGTCTTACTTACCTTCTGCCTCAGAAGAGGCTCAATTACCCAAGCAGTATCTAGAAACAGCATTAAGAAATGCACTTAAGAGGAATATGTTGCAAATTACACAAAAGATGAACAAGAACAGGTGGAGTCTAAATGCTTCTGAACTGAAACATGTTTGTATGAACTGTCCACCTAATGATGAGGAACTGGTGAATTAGCTTGTAAAATTGCACCTGTTTGCACAGACTAATAAGACAAAGATTAAATTCCAAGCAAATAAATCATTAGGTCTCCATATGATAATAGTCACAGAGCAGAGAAGAAAGGGAGAATTCCTTGTAAAACTTACACTTGCCTCTATTGGAGAATACTGGGATACTTGGGAGGCGTTTCTTACAGTCTGATTAAGCAGAACATAGATGTTGCACCTTTTTAAAAATATAAAAAAAATATTTCTGGAGTTCGATTACTTAGTGTGCTGGCTGGGCTGGGACAGGGTTGGTTT